>NC_049984.1:26263994-26428869 GCF_000003815.2 Branchiostoma floridae | reverse complement strand
GCTTCCATTTGTCTTCTTTCAATGATACAAAACTTGTTAATGATGACAATGGTTTTGATATACAGCTTTTAAAATCAGCACCTGGAATCATCTGCAATCTGAATTTTAGACTATACCAAAAACAATTCTATCCAGTATATGGTTTATTTATACAAAGTACAGTATATTCAAATTTACTTCTTCAGCTACATGAACGTAAGCTTTTACACCTCCTGATTGTCTTAGGATATTGTATTTATCCTTTGAACTTACTGTTTAAATCCATATTTAATATGACAATTAACGAGCAAATGAGTTTTAATGGCTACATTTGTAATTACTGAAGTTGTGGCAACAATCTTGGTTCACTTACTGTTTTGCCCTGTTTGGTGTCTTTCTTCTTCTAAAGTAGAAAAACATACCGCCAGTCAGTCTACGCAGTTTATGACATGAACTACGCATTTTTGTTTTTTTTTTGTTTGGTGCCGCAACACTTCAGATGGCTTAGCGCCATGCTTGCCACCTTCAAGGAAGTCGGACAGCTGTTTTTCAGTGACAAACAAACTGCTAGCACAGATTACTTCCAACACTTCTTGTGTGAAAGTGTTGGTTTTCATCTGATCCAGAATAGAGAGCGTCGAATGTTGGGGATTTTTGTGGGGGGAAGTCGGCGAGGAGATTACTTCCATCCTGCTGGAGCAGCTGACTGGCGGTGTCTACCCATGACGTCAGGTTTTGGTGAAGGACTTGGATATGCTTGTGCATTTCAAGGATATGAACTTAATTTGGTACTCTGAATCATCTCCCAGATAGGACCAGATATCTTGTGGTAAAATATGCCCATTGCCCTTAGACCTGCAAGGAGTGGAGCACTGCTGATATACTTGGCCACTGATCTGAGGAGCTTGTTGTCCACTGGTGGTAGAACACTAGCAGCGCCAAGAAACAGATTGTTAAAACGATTTGATTTGAACGATATGATCTCTGACGTCTTTCCTTCTGGAAGCTAAGAGAGCCAGCCAGTGGTCTGGTGCTATTTCAGGGCTTGCGTGACATGGTGACTGAGGCCCAAAAGAAAATGGGCGGTACAGAATAATGAAATGATGGTTCTCTTCTCTTCTGGCGAGTTACACTTTTCTAGCTCTTCCAGGCTGTCAGCTTCTTTGTGAACAGCTTCATAACCGCACATCTATCTGTCGTCGAAGCGAAGACCCTCCAGGAGACTTTGGTGTACAGCTTTACTTTCCAAAGGATGGAGCTGTGCAAGCTCATTGATGACAGCTTGCGTACTTTCTAAGGCAGATAAAGACGTTTCCCCTGCCACGGGCAGGTATCCTAAAGACAACGCTCTGTCTTTTGTAACACACTGATAGTTCAGTACATTATTGCCGTCCCTTGATGTGCCATCTGTATGGAGTGTCCAGTTTTCCTCAGCTGCCAGCAGCTTTGCGACTTGCCTCTTCCCGAAATAGAAAGCTTGGGCTGCTAGGTTGTAGGTTGTGGACTTTTGAGGCAAATCTCTGGACGTGAACTGAACATCAAAAATGTTTCTCGCTACCGCTTCAATCACACCTGACACTTTGTTTGATCCTACTTGCATTCCCTGCCGTTATATTGCACACTGTTTCACACAGTCTTTGAAGGGTGCTCTCACGTCATCTCTTACTCTGCCAGGTAAACTTTGAACAGTTGTTTTCCCTCTCAGTGTGAGATATCTCCTGATGGTTGCAGCTGTCAGGGCCCTGGCTTCGGCTTGCATCCATCATCAATTGGATGATTTAAACGGGCCGAACACGGCATCAGTGACAAATCCCTGATTGGACACGGGCGAATAAGGTCTTTTGAGAATAATGCTGACGATACAAGAAAGAAACTGTCCTTAACTTGATTGTTTATACTGTTGTACAGCTGTACATAACATGTAGTACACAAACACTTTTATTATAGCTTTTATTATTATCAAAATAAAATATGACTCATGTCTCACCAACAACTGTCATCCCAATCTCCTCCTCCATAGTCATATTCGGGTCATCTTTGAGAGCCCTCATCGTTGCATCCTTCACCACTCTGCACGACAGAACTCGAACTGGGATAGCATACGTTCATGCTGCGTTGATCGTCACTTGTCAGCCCCCCTCTTCTTGGTGTAAACACCGTTTATGTACCACTGCAGTTGTTGGGCAGCTTTTCTACTCCTGCAGGATATTTCCCCCTTGCCGAAGTCAGTAGCATTTCCTCCAGTGTGGACAAACGTTCTTGGTTAACACGTTTCAGTGAGCGATAACCGTCTATCTCCCATCCAAGGGCGAACATGTCGTTATGATATGCACTCTGATTGTTGTAAAGAATGTGAGGAAAGAGAAGTCGATGTCCAGGTCTGATGATCAATCATTTTTATTAAAAATATAAATTGTCAGTAGAAATAAAATATATGTAAGAAAATAAATGTCAGTACGAACATGAAACTTAAACAATGTAAAAAAAAAATAGTGTCATTAGCACAGAACACAGAACAGAGTTTACCTATACTGTAACAATGGCATAGTGAACAGAGTTTACTAATACTGTAACAATGGCAGAGTGAACAGAGTTTACCAATACTGTAACAATGGCACAGTGAACAGAGTTTACCAATACTGTAACAACGGCAGAGTGAACAGAGTTTACCAATACTGTAAGAATGGCACAGTGAACAGAGTTAACCTATACTGTAACAATGGCAGAGTGAACAGAGTTTACCAGTACTGTAAGAAGGGCACAGTGAACAGAGTTGAGCTGTACTGTAACAATGGCACATTGAACAGAGTTTACCAATACTGTAACAATGGCACAGTGAACAGAGTTTAGGCACAGTGAACAGAGTTTAGGCACAGTGCACAGAGTTTACCAATACTGTAAGAAGGGCACAGTGAACAGAGTTTAGCTGTACTGTACTACTTTACCAATACTGTAACAATGGCACAGTGAACAGAGTTTACCAATACTGTAACAATGGCACAGTGAACAAAACTAGTCGTAGACAGGGAAACTCTGCACAGTGGATCACATTGTCTTGGTTGTTATGTTATGAAGGATATGTGTGGTTCAATCTGTTGTCAAATGAGTTATACATAAGGTGCTTGATGCTGCACTATTAAGTTATCTTTCCTCATGATGTTGAAGTGGGCAGTTGGCAGTCATTAGGAACCCACACCTGGCAGCCTCAAATCCTCTTGACAGTGTAAAAAGCCCCCATCCCATAGAAGTCAATGGCTGACTCCTTGCGGGATTCTAGGGGCTGGGTGTCATCGAGGTAGCACCCCAGTGTGGTGCGGTTGGCCAGGGAAATCATTGCTTCCCTCTTGAACTGTCGGATGTAGCCAGCATCCCCAATACCTGTTTAAATTAATTTAAATATGAATACAATTTAAAGGTAGCCAAGACCCATGGGGCAAATTAGACTAAGCTTAAAGTAGGGTTCCTTGTTTTTTTTACTAATATACTGCAATTTTTATTATATTGGTATAGAGCATTGGCCATGAATGGAGATACGACTGTTGGTGGCGCTCGTTTTAGGTCGGGTCGCGGGGGTTGACGCTTTTACGTCCCCTACCCCACTGGCTCCGCCATCTTTATTCCGTTCTGCAACAAGGAGGGATCAAGTCCAGGCCTCAAAATTAACTTTTTTCCCTACTGTCCCAGCATTGTCCCAAAAATAAATTTCAACTGTCCCGAAGTGAGGATGGACTGTCCCAACCCTATTTTCAGAAATTATGTATTACAACTTGCTGTGTAAGCTTATTGTCCATTGAAATAAACTCAAAATCAACTCAGATTCAAACTTGTCTTTTTTATTAGACAACAACAACAAATTAATTACATTATATCTTATGGGTAGTATTTACAGGTAGACCACTTGCTGCAGTGCCTTATCATGTAACAAGTGGCAAGTGGGAACTGGGAAAATCAAAAAGAACAATCTCTTTCTGAAAACAAACAACAATACGTAGTGAGTGACAGTCACTGAGTGACACTAGTCTAGTACATTTACATGGACCGTATTTTACCAGTGGCAGGTGGGAAGAAAAGAATGAAATATTCTTCAGATTGTCTCTGCCTTTGGTACACAGTGTAACAACAATAGATAGTACACTAGTCTAGTACATTTACAGGGACCACTTGTATTTTATCAGTGGCAGGTGGGAAGAAAACTTTAAAGAATGAAATATTCTTCAGATGATTGTCTCTGTCTTTGGTACACAGTGTAACAACAATAGATAGTACACTAGTCTATTACATTTACAGGGACCACTTGTACTTTATCAGTGGCAGGTGGGAGGAAAACTCCAAGCAGATACACATTGTTACACCCCTCCATGCCCTCCTTGGCAAATGCCCTCATTTGCCATTATTACAGCGTGTACCAAAAATTAACACAATACTATTGCTACGGATACAGTGCAGAATCTCAGTTACATGTAGGTACAGTGCGAAAACAGTGATACAAAAATAGTGCTGGGAGCGGCGCACCTAAAAGTGTGAATCAAAATAAACAGAAGCAATAAACGCATTAGAATAATTGATAAAAGTCACAATCAATAAAAATGCTTAAGTAAACAGCCATAAACTAATGCAGTAAGAACAACAACAACAAAATAATGAGGTCCAGATCCAGAAAGTGTCAGATACAGGATGTCGACTAAGCAAGGAAGTCATTACTGGCAGACGAAGCAGATGATACACTGATAAAATAGTACGAAAACACTAGTTCACAGCTGGAGCTGGAGCTGTTTTAACACATGTTTGCAAAGAGCGCTAGTTTTGATGTTATTAAACTTTCTGTGAGCGGACCGCTGCACATAGAGTACTTCGAAGCACATACCTAAAAACACAAGCAAAAATACTCCCTGGCATGACGGGCAGCATTTCTTCCGGGCACAGCCGCACAGCCACAGTGCGTACATGGCCGGGGATACAGGCATTAGCTGCTTAGAATAGTCGCAGGCATCAGCTCCCCATAGGCAAGCATCACAAAGTCACAATATACACACAAAATACAGCACAACATGGGTTCAAAAGGCATCAACGTTACCCGCAGGCTTACGGTCAAGGCATAGAGAACACTACTAGCTAACTTAGAACATAGACAATACATTTGTGCGACAGTACCTTGCTAGAATTAAACCACAACAAGAGTTCGTTGGTCTTTGTACGCAGTTCAGTGGTATTCCAGGGGCAAGTAGAAGTACTTTATACAGTTCGATCGTTTCAGTCACAGCTGACTTCAGTTCCCGCTGGCGGTCATACTTGGAAGTTCAAGGTTGTGTCACAGGGCAGCTGTGGTCGAGACGAGCAGCGACGGGTCCTTGATGTGAAGCTACGGGTCCGGGTCGGACAGGCGCGGCGGGCCAGGTCTTGTCAGGCTATGTCCTTCAGTGACGACGAGCGGAGGCGGCTGGGCACATTGGAAGGTGAGGTCTGGCGGCAGGCTGGGTAAGAGAACGGCATGGAGACACAGTAACAAGCTGGTTCTGTTGGCTAAACGGACGGCGAGGTCGGTCGGCAACGTGGCACGGCCAGGTCGAGTTTCTGGATGCGGCTCTGGCAAAAGTGGAAGTGACATCTGAAAATGGTTGCGTGCGGAAATTCCGTTTCAGTCGCCGTCATGAGACCAACTTCAAAGTCCATCACGTCTCGCCAACGTCGAAGGTGATGGCGGGTCACTTGCCTCACTCTGGTCTTCACATGCTGGAAGATTTGACGGTAGGCCCTGATTGTCGACGTCAGATGAGGTTGGAGCGCGAGATGAGCTTGGAGCCGGACTACGGTATAGGAGTCATTCTGCTGCTGTGACCCGCGCTGTCGTCTACCTGGAGGGGAGGATTTCCCTTGTACATCTCTGCCGAGGTGTTAATGTACTTCCTCCCCGCCCCCTTGGTCTTGGACGTCACCTGTTGGGCAGCAAAGTCTCGCATCGCGTTCCGCAAGTGGAAGGCTGGGTGGACGGTCGGTGTCTTAACGGCCAACCCCTCCATGGATCGGTTCATGAAGGACTTAAGCTTGCACATGCTCTTGAGCTGACAACTGAATGGCATTTCCAAGAAATATGTCGTGCTGGAACCAGAAATGTCCTTCCCACAGGCCGCGTTTGTACTTCGAGTCACACTTCTAATGTGCATAAAGCAAACACGATGCGTCGGTCGAAATTCGCCTGTAATTCCTCCGTAAACATTTGTCGGGCGCAATGCGACGCGAACAGAGGTTTCTTAATCCGCCTGCTCTCCTGGAAGGCCTGCTCCAGGGACTCGGTAGAGGAAGTATTTCGGTGGTTTGTGGTTGGTAGTACTTGGTACCCTCCTCTCTGGGATGCTACGTAGCCGTGGGCGCACATGTGTACGACTCGGAGTCTGATGTGCTGCTTGGATATTCTCGATCCTTTTCAGTTCTTATTTCCATTTCATTGTTCAGGATCCTCAGATGGGGTTGTTTTCATCTTGTTACATGAACACCTTCTGCTGCATTATGGTGCATTCTGCTGGCTACCCGGTCCACCTGTAGAGGAGTGGCAAAACCTAATACACGTACCAGAGCTTCCTTAAAAACAGATATACTACAGATATATATATACTGCAGATTGATATTCTACAGATAGCCAACTGTTAGCCACTCATCGCCATCTTCTTAGGCTGACATACACTCCATGAGATGGCAGGATGCGTTTTGCTCTTTTATCAGTGTGTCAACTCTCTAACGACAGCTGTCATTAAGATTGTCCTCAATCTTGACCCGTGCACCTATTGTCAGACTTTCTTCATGGAGGATATGGAAAACATACGGCGCCTTGTGGAAGTCTAGGCTTTTCACTGCTTCTGTGTTTATATCGTCCTCCATGGTAGGATCACCCCTGTTTGGGGCAATCGCATCTGGACACTTCCATCATTCCCTTCACTTTCCTCACCCGCTTTCTCTTCTTCCCCTTGTTCTGCTGCTGCTTGTATTTTCTAGACTTTCTTGCCTTCCGCTCAGCTATTCTTTTTACTCTCTTCAGAGTGTCCTCCAACTTTGCTGGTGTTGCTGTGATGGTTACCTTCAGGTTCCTGATGGAATCCATGGCAGCTGCTCTGTACTGAAATCATGCATAGTGTTGCGTCCTTGCCTGGCATGGCGCACCCCTGACTTAAAAATTGTTGCGTCCTGGGTCTGTGTTGTTCTGTATTGTCGCACTATCCTTCTCCTCCTTGATTCGGAATGACGTGGACAAAAATCTTCCAGCAGTCGCTGAATTGCCACCTCGGATGAAATCGATCAACCGGGAAATCTTTGACACTCCTTCCTTCACAGAAAACTTCCTGTCGCGTTCCACCATGAATTCCTTGCGAAACATGTTGGGGTTCTGGCGCATAGGGTAGTACGCCCCGCGAAGGTTTCATGTGCACCGTCAGTTACTCTCCGCACATAGTGTTTTAGTTGTTCTTTGGTGACAAATGTCAGATGGATAATGTAACCTTATTCGAACCAATAATAATTGTCAGGATATTCGCGATCTTCACACTGTTAAGTAGAGGACTACTGTATGCCAGGCAGCAGAACTGTAATGTCCAACATCCAAACATTTACACTCTGCCTTTATTATTATTTATTTTCCTTGTGCTAGCAGATATTAAAACATAAATGACCATATCGGAATGCACAGGAGATCTCTTGCCTTCAGCACAAAACGACAACAACATGGTCAATTTAACATAGGAAACTCTGACATTTTTAAAATTACTCTCACACCCTGCCACACCACTGCTCAGTACCAAAATAGCCCAGTTCCATCACTCAATAAAACTATTGAATAACGCAAAATGAAATGTTCCTGCAATTGTAATTGATATTTTGATACCGCAAAAAATGTGAGGTTTCATTTGGAATGATTGTATTTTGTATTTTTGAAATTGTCTTGTAAGTGAAATGTAGTACTGCAGCAACGAGGATTTTAAGTTTCACTTGAATAATAAATGATTCTCATATTCATTCATTCAAAAGCAAATGCTATAAAACTATGTACCTGCAGATTTGCTTCTTGTACATATGTGTACATCAAAGCATCGATCACCTGAAACAAAGTGATAATGTCATTGACTTTCCACTGTAGTCACTGCATATATATATACAGTTAGGAAAGAATTATGATATTCAATACAAATACTATTCTGGGTAAAAAAAACTTAGTCAAAATACAAACTGTCATGTTATTAAACATCCTTTCACTGTTGCCAACTGAATATTGTCTGACTTAAAAGACTACAATTGTCATGTGTTAAATAGAGAATATATTCCCCTCATCAACAATCTTTCCCTTTGGCTTCAGGGAACGCACATGCTCAATGTAGATGTCATAATTCCCCACTCTTCCTATGGGATGAGCAGGTAGAGAGGGGCATCCCCACTGCCGCACTTGGCGTGCAGCTGTCTTTATCATCCTTGTCTTGACTTATGATGGATGATGTGTCAGCTATCTCATCCTTGGCCACTGCCGCACTTGGCTTGTAGCTGTCTTTATCATCCTTGTCTTGACTTATGATGGAAGATGTGCCAGCTATCTCATCATTGGGTATCTGGCAAGCAGGGTGTTTTTTGACCTGGTCAATGTTTACTCTTTGCAGTTTTGATGTTTTATTGTCCATCAACACAACTGTCTTCCCCTTGACTTTCTGAACAGTATGAAGTTCTAGAGGCCAGTTTGCTGAGAAGTCTGACTGTCGCGCCGTTTTCCTCGAATTGGCCAAGAGGACAGTGTCACATAGATATACATATATTCATAGATATAATCACTCCCTGATTCTAAAATTATTTATTATTAATACTTAGAATGACATGTCTTAATTCACAATGCATCGCAACACGTCTTCATTACCACTCCTGAGCACACTCCTTGATTATAGTACATGTACCACCTGGTAATAGTTCCACGTGTCATCTCTCCCAGTGCCTACTTGTCATGTATGGCAATCTATTTATCCATTTTTTGGGTCTATTTCTCTCAGACTAAAACCATAGTAACATGTGCAATTATTTATTTGATTGAAAGCTATTATTTTATTATCAAATAAGTTTTAATGAAACAATAGGCTTCTTAAAGCAGAAAAGTATCTAACTTGAACAAGTGCTAAAACCATAACTTGGCTACTGCAGTACTGAGTTCCAAACTCAAACTGAGTTCCAAACTCCAAAACAGAAATAATACATGTGTTGATACATTAAATGTATATGAAATGTTCAGTTGCACATTTACAATAAACTACAATGTGTTAAAAAAATGTCACCTCGACCTAGGGCATATCAGGGTAAGAACGATTCCCCAGGTCCGGGTACACTGCATTATGTACGGCTAATGGCAAGATCGTTGATGTAAAGTAATAAGCGTTTGTCCGAGGACGGAACCTTGCGGTACTCCGGCTAATTGGGAATTCCATTCAGAACCCACTCCCTGAATGACCACACGGTGACGTCTATCGGAGAGATAGCTGGTACGTAGGCCTGTGTGGTCGCATGTAGTCTCGTAGCATATAGTGGCGTTGGTCCAATAATTTGTTTTTGCTGAGGTTGTTGTGTTCTGAACTTAACACTTTCCTTGCCAAAGACTCCAGTCCCATGTTGACAGCCTAACAGTCTTCGCGACAGTGAACTGTGGTGTGTGCCTATCTTTATGTATGTGTTCCAAAGCATACTGCCAAATTCCCCTTACGCCTCACTCTAACAACTGGCAAAGTTTGCTGTAACCCACGTCGGGGACTTGGGTTTGGTTTCTCTCCTGCCATGGGTTTTCTCCCCGCTTGCAAAGAGAAGTCTCTTGAAATATGCCTATTGGAAATCTTGCATACTTTTGGAAATATGCCATTTTGAAATTTTACACATGGACGCACTTGTAGGGTTTATTAGTGTGAGTCTGCACGTGGCTGTTCCAAACATGACATGCCAGTGGCTCCTAGTAATTGTGTGTACAAGAGATGCAGTCCTTGCCTATGTTTTACCCAGAGGCGCTGAGGAAGGTGCATGTCTCTGAGTAGCCGTCTACTCCACATTGGACGACTATTCCAAAGCATACTGCCAAATTCCACTTAGCCTCACTCTCACAACTGGCATAGTTGGCTGTAACCACTGGCGAGGACTATCTCCTGTCATGAGTTCTTCTCCCGCCTGCAAAGATATTCTCTTGAAATATCCTTTTTGGAAATCTCAATAAATGTACATCGTATTTTGAAAATACGTAAATGTGACCAAACAATAATATGTCAAATACATGTATGTACATTGTCTTTTAAAGCAAAGCTGGCCTTGAAAACATGTAAATGAAGCCTTATATTCTATGTTAGATTGCGCATGAAGAATGTAGGGCAAGCTTGGTGAATTTTGGATGAAAACAGCAACTTTTGGAAACTTTGAAATGAGCGTGCTTGATTGGAGAACAATGCAGTTTTTCCATTCCTTAGAGGGATATGCCATGCGTAAAAATGGTAAGATATTTGAAGAAGAAGATTAATGTCGTATTTGACCTTTTAGTAACTCTTACTAAAACACAGGAGAGGGTTCAGCTGATTGTCATATATGAACAGTACAACAGAAACACCTGTTGAAAATACAGTACCTCTGTTGGTCTTCTATATGGATGGAACCTCCTTCTGGCTCTCCTTTTTCTGGTTTGTCTTCTATACAGCACCTCCTCATCATCAACCCATCTATATCTCAAGTCGTACATCTATGAAACAAATACGAAAAATAACGCAAATACGAACAGGCACGAATGTACTTGTACTATGTGTATGTGCACTGGATTTGAGTCTTGACAGTTACAGTGGTCCAGGTGGACCAGGGCATAACCAATGATTTACACACACCTGTGATTGCAATGCATTATCTTCCACGTTATCACTTTCAACGTGGCGTTGGCGTGGCGTAACTGGTAGAGCGTTCGGCTTGGAATCAAAAGGTTCCGAGTTCGATTCCCACCATGCCCCGACGTTGTGCCCTTGGGAAAGGTACTTTACACGACTTTCCCTTACGGTGGAGTGACGCCCACCGAGCCTCTTCGGCTAATCTGTCTAACTGTGTGCCAAAACCACACTACGGATTAGGTGCGTTGACGTGCCAACATCTGCACATTGACTTCCACCAAGAACCGTTAATTTTTTTTTAATTTTTTTTATCACTTTCAAACTCAAGTCCGATAGATACAGATTTCTTGGGAGCATCTTGAGAAATCTAAAGCTAACGTCTAATCGTATATTCTACTGACAAGTTCGGTGTAGTCATCGTTGACACAAAAGGCAGCCATCCGTGGGTAAGGAAAGAAGAATAATACAATGTTACTGAAGCATCTCCTCACAGGCACACGTTAGACTGGGAACAAAAACTATGACTGACATGTTATAAATTACCTTCATGGTCCTGACCGGGCTACGTTGTCACAGCCATTGGACCTTTGCAATCAAGTCACTCTTCACCTTTAGCTCAAATTTTATCGATTGTATTGCACACTCAAACTCATCATTTCTAACCTCTAGAACGTAATTACACAATGTCCAATGTCCAAAAAATGATAAAAATTTCTATTGAATTGATTATCTCAGATATTCAGCTGTGATACTCCTCATTAGATTATTTGACACACATCACCCCCTACATACAACTAAAGTAGACTGAAAACGTTCATATGAATGTTTTATGGCAAATATTCAAGTTACTTATGGTAACCTGTATAAATCTCGGTCCGGTTTACTGAATCTTGATATTGGATAGTAGTTTACCTCACCTTGCAATGGGTTTTATCATGGAGATACTGGAGATGGTTACACATTGTACTGAATCTAAACATGTATTTGTTTACACCTCATAATGCGTCTTAGCATGGAAGTGCCGTAGTCGGCTACACCCTACTTCTACCTTCTTTTAATTATTGATAAAACAAAATAACCACACCACAAGAGAATCACAGAGCCAAGAAACTTTACTAATGTTGTATGCACAATGTACAATGGTAAAGAGAACATGGTATGATAAATACATGTAATGTTCTCATCCACTGATGATAGTCTTTGGTTGTATTATATATACATAAAAAGCGTGACGGAACCTTGCGGTACTCCGGCTAATGGGGACTCCCATTCAGAACCTACTCCCTGGATGACCACACGTTGGTTCGTTGGTATGTGGGGTCGCATGGGATGGTCAATATGCAAATATTTAAAGCTCATTTTAGCCTTAGCAGTTCTGCAAATGCTTTGCCATGGCATTCTTATGTCAGAGGGTATGCAAGTGACCTCTTCGTGGACCTCTCTGTTTATAACATGTTGTCTTACAGCTTAATTGAGTTCCTTCGTTGTATGAAATAGGCATATTTTCCACTTTTGCGTTCGGCAGCACCTCAGACCAGGCCACTATTTCGGATGGGTATTACTATGATAGCGGTTTCCACAGCGGCGGATTGTGGATTGTACTCCATGAAGAGTTTCAATGCTGTTGCAAGCAGTGTACTGCTGTGAAGTTTCGTATCATTTCCATAATAGTTCTACATCTTAGTTCTGTATGTAATTGTTCTGTTCCATTTATAGCAATTCATGCTAAGTTGAATATTTACTATCTCCATTTGTGATTACTGGTGTATAGTTACTATCAGCATCATTGGGATGTAGATCGTCCGACTGCCTACCCAACAACATCTCCATCCATTACAGTAGCAGTAAACAGGGGCATTTCTAAGTTGTTTGTCTTGGATGTACTGTCCATGACTAGTATTCGGGAAAGTTGTTGAATGAACAGGTCATTGTCGATGGTTGAGCCTCTAGTGCCTGGTCCGGACTATGAGCCACAGCTATGTAGGAAAGCTTGGCACATTTGTTGTTACTGCAGGACCATCCTACGCCCCCTGCAGCTTGTACTTTGAGTGCTGATCTTCGTCAAGCACCTTATTGTTCAGGAGATAAACTTTTCATTGTAGAGTCTTCGAGTGCAGGCAAACACTGCAGTTCTTTTGTCCATATTCTCGCTCGTGATGAGATTCAAATTGAAGTTCTAGTACAGTAACATTCAGTTAAATACAGTACAATATGATAAAACATGGAAAAATAACAGTACATTTCTTCTACATGTACCAGAGGCATCTATGTTGCTTATTCTCCTAAGAATACACAGATTACAGGGAGATGATGATTTCTTTACCGTTTTTTTTAAAACTTGGGTGCGGTCTTCTGCAGAGCAGACAAAGGAAAGGTCTTCCCACTCATCTGCCTCTGTGATTGGTATGCACTTGTGGTGATACTAACTGTGGCACTGGCGGCAGTGAATCATGCCGAGGTGTTCATTCGTTTTTTTTATCCAGCACCCCATTGTACGGTTGGCTGCACAGAAGTCTGCTAACAATACTCCGGGAGCCTTGGTTGCTCAGTGCAGTAGATTGCCACAGCTCTCTTTCCCAGCATATACATAAAATATGTACAATTACAATAATTTTCACACATACAGCTGCGTGAGATTACAAATTTGGGCAGACAAAGCTTAAGATTTTCTTGTGTTTGATGACTTTGTCCTTAAAACGTAATGGTAACGTGGTTTGATAGATCATGGATCATATTGTAGATCGTATACTACTATCTTATAATAAGCATGGTATGATGGATGGTTGTTTACCATTTTTGGATGGCTTCGCAGTTGCTCTTAATTTTGCTTGTACTGTATGTCGGAGGATTTCTTCTGTAGTCCTTTTGGTGCTGGATGACACAGTATCTGGTGTAGAGACGCTCCCACATTTCATGTACTGTGGAAAAACAAATCATTCAATCTACGCTTTATGTCCTTAAGATATGGTTAAATATTATACCAGATACAGATCTTCCGGTTCACATAAGTATTTCACAATGTTGCTCAAAACCTCAAACCTACCTGACATTGATGTAAGTCGGGTTACCGCCAACCAGCTGCAGCATCACGACAACATTGTTGCTCCGCCCGACTGGTGGCAGCATGTAGATTCGCCACTGGTGGGCCTGCCCAGTGTTGAACAACGGGCTCTTAGATGCCGATTTTGGAGGTAGACAAGACACAAGACACATGTTTGTTTCTTGGCAAGTTAATAAACGTCTGGTGCCTGCTGGTAAGGGATGCTTACAGAATCTTCACAGGCTGACGGTAAAGAAGAATTAAACATGAATGCATTAACGTAATGGTCTTAACTGTCAACATCTTTGCAACTTGCCTGCTTGTTTGAATCTGAAGTGTGAGGGTTTGATCCCTGCTTGGCACTGTTCTGATGGGTTTTGGATAGTTAAGTAAAATCTTTTAGCCGAGTTTTCCTTCATTGAACGCTCACTGCGTCCATCATAGGATGCTACTTCTGAATAACTAGTACCTGACTCTGCAGTTGTAGTTCAGGACCAGCATCCCACGATGGATGTAGCGGTCCAATGTCGTGATCAGGGTATCAATGCCACTGCCTCTACCCCTCCCCAAATAGCTAAATTCCTGTAGTACTATTTTGTACTTCGGTCCCCTGGCCCGCCGCGTCCTCAGTCTCCTGGCCCGCCGCGTCCTCGGCCCCCTGGCCCGCCGCGTCCTCGGCCCCCGCCTTGGACTTGTCCACCCGGACCACCGCCTTGGACTTGTTCACCTGGAACGTATCATGGAAGACCGGCTGAGCTTTTGTCGGTTGAACTAGGGCATTAGCCTGCTCCGCCTTTGTTATCCTGAGGTATTCTCGTATCATTAGTGCGGCTGCCGGATTTCCCGCACATACAGCATCATTAAATTTCATTGGCCGTCCCGGCCCTCCCAGATTTTGCAAAAATGTATCGTAATTGTCCGATGATGGAGTCTAGCGTTCCTGCTGCTAGCCTTTGTGGGCAGCCTGGTGCGAATTTTCCCTTACTTTGTCAATACTCCAACTAGCTTGTTACACTGCCTCGTGTAAATGCGTGTTCCCGGGGCCATGAGCGCCGTTGAGCTCGAGACGCATTTGCTGACAAATTTCTGCAGGGTGCGAAGGGATACCATCGGGGCGGTAAGAATCGCCTCCCTGGTTGTTATGAACTTATGACGTTTGTCGTCTGGGAAAAAGAAAACAACATCTCTGGAGTTCAGCCCTGCACCTATATATAAGTCTACCAAAAACTTCCACTGACGTCTGAGTTCAGTGGATTTATTTCAAGTAAATATGAAAAATTTTAGCTCGCGCTTCGTGGATATTTCCGATTAATCTTAAACCCACTGACATCTCTTAAAAACTGTACTGAAGTCCGAGCCGTAGTTTTCAATTTCATGGCCTGCGTTTTTGTTTTTCGTTTAAGTGAAAGATTACACAGTTTATCTATAATGTGTGGATGGTTGAGTTTTCATTCCAATGGAATCTTTTAGAAAGAGATTTGTTTTTTTCGGATTTTTTTGTTTTTAGCACCAAAGCACATCTGTACTGGATGAACAAGCTGAGGCAAATTAAGTCTGAGTTGACTTTTTTTCAAAAACATGTCCACCTGGTGATCAGTGTTGCCAGACAGCTGGTCTTGAAAAAATTGCTGCAACAAATGATCCTTCAAGTTTTCAGTGGTCTTTGGCAAGCAATAGTACAAAAATTCTGCTATTCTCTTACTGGTATCCCAGTCTGGAATGATGGACTCAAGCTTTTCCTCTTTCATTTCTATTAACAGTCTTGTAACTTTGGTTTCTACAGCAGCTCTATGCGTCATATGTGTCAGGATTTGACCTACATGTGCAAAACTTGTATCCACCCTTACCATAGAAGCAACCTCCTGAATAGAATCTAGTGTTTCAGTCTAGTGTTTTACCGTCATATCTGCTGTCACATTTCTCACTGACAGGAGAAATATTGCGATTGAGAAGACATATCCTTCGACTCCTCTGATTCCTAGCATGTCATTGGGGTTTCCTACGGCACCTGTGTCCAGCACATCACCAGGGTTTACTACAGTAACTATGGCACCCGTGTCCAGCACGTCACCGGGGCTTCCTACGGCTCCTGTGTCCAGCACATCACCAGGGTTTACTACGGTACCCGTGTCCAACACATTACTGAAGTTTCCTACGGCATCCGTGTCCATTACATCACTGGGGTTTACTAAAGTCTCTGTGTCCAGCACATCACCGGGGCTTGCTGTGGCCAGTACATCACCACGGTTTGCTGCGGCACCTTTGGTCACTGCTGCATTATGATCAACTGATGCAGGAGGGTCATACAGCAGGAACTTTTTCCAAGTTTCAATTTGTTCAATGCAACATTGTCTATCTCCCTCTGGTGGGGTGACCGCGGATCATAGTGACTTGTCCGCATGAACTCCATTTTTACCATACCTCATTTTGCCTAGTTTGATGTCAGTGATGGATGTGCACGTGGGTTCAACCTATTGATGGGAATAATATCATAAAAGCGCATTAGCATGTTAGTTCTTGAGTCTTGATCTATAACAAAGTGATCCTGAATCTGAGATGCTTCAGGGTTTAAAGCTACTTGTTACTTTGTTGATTCCCTTAAATCAACAGTACACAAGAACAAAGCTGAGTCACAACACATACAGCCAAAATATGTTATGGTGATAGAATATCAATTCAATGAAACATCATTGTGTGAAGTACATTATGCAAATACTATCATAGTTTTTCAGCCTGTACAGTCTCCCGCAACTGATGTTGACACCTCATCGGCACAGGCAAAAACAAATGTTTTCTCGGGGGACAGCGGACAAGACAGGTCCCACTAAGACATTTGGACGGCATTCCCGCTTGAACTTGATTTTCCGTTGGCTGTTGTTGAAGGTCACCTGTGTTGGATAGTCCACGGTTTTCCGTCGAAGGGGCTGCCAAGCTGGATGGATGTGCACCATACTCCCTGTCCTGACTTTGCCGTTCATTTTGAAATTGGCGGATGCTGCCCCTAGTTTCATCAAATGAAATGAAATGTAGTGTGAAGTCAGATATTTTGTCCACATACAAAGCTGGATTCTTTCAGTTTCTGTAAATTGATCAATGTTTTATCAATATCAAATCATATAACATTACATACTACATTGTATTGCTAAACAAGAAAGCTTTTTTCGAGTTCTTGAATGTCAAGAATATACAACATGTAGATCAAATCGGTGTCGTTAAAAAGACACAGAATGTTTCTTTTAATACATGCAAGGAAAACACCGTTTATTTGATATCTCAACGGGTGTGAAAACGTCAGAAAAACGCAAATCCAGTCCATTGCCGTTTCGTCTTATTCATTATGCAGCCACAGAAATCGCTGATTTGTCTTTGATTTGGAACGAAACTACCCACTTCGTAAAGTAGTCAGTGACAGTGAAAATGTATATATTATTTCTTGGTGTCTCTGGCAATGGACCGATAAGGTCCCAAGGGCCTGTCACCTGTGTAAAAGTGAATGCGATGATAGACTTAAGTTACATATCAGAATTGATTTATATCTATTCATAATACTGGAATAGGACTCAAGTTTTTTTGGCCTCCCCCCTTAACAATGCTACTTGCTGCAGTGCAGTACTGCTCCGGCGCCCTGTTGTTGTCCTATCTGAGAGAGATGCACTAGTTGAACCCTTCCCGTGTTCCCCAATTTCACCTACAAACTTCTCGCCACGCAACAGCTAAAACGACTGAAATTGAACCTGGTGAGCTCCCTGGGGTGGAACCTGTGCGGCCTGAACTGGCTGCTGCGGACCCGCAGCTGCCGCTGCTGCCCCCTGTAACGCTGCGGCCTGCCCGGGGCATGGTGCGGCCCTGCCGGCTGCCCTGGGGCCTGATTCGGAGCTGGTTACTGCTGTGGGCCTCCAGCTTGGTTAAGAATTCCTGGCTGCTGCGGCGCCGGTCCTCCCTGCCCCGGGTTCGGAACTCCTGCGCCTACGCCCTGTGGACCTACCTGGTTCGGGGCGCCTAATGCCGCATTGGGCAGCAATTGTCGTCTCGGTCTCTGCGCCATCGTCCTGCTTTTCTCTGCCTCCCGAGGCGTGCCACTAGCTGCCCTGGCCTCTCCTCTTTCCCCTCGCAGTTCAATGCCTGAATTTGGTTCTGTTAGAAAGCTAATAAAAGCAAGAAAAAAGCAACTCTTCATCAATCTGTATGTATAAGCTGTTCCTTTCACATAATTTCACATAAATCATTTATCACAGAGAAGGGTAACATCTGGAAATGTAAAGAAGTAAAATCTTTCCCAGGACTTAGCTGTAAACTTTAAGATTTAAGATAAGATAACTACAATCCAGCCGTCATGTCTTTACAGTGTAAACTGAAATCATAAAATGATCAAAGACAGAGAGCAGACTAAAATTACATGCCTGCTACAAGGCTTACTTAGGATTTTCGTATTACATTCAATGCAAGCCGAAATTATACAAGTTAAACATGATCATTAAAATCTGTCCGTGGCAGTGTTACCATTTTGAAAATTCTAAGCTAAGACACGCAGAGAATGATATAATGTGCTTGTTTTTTCCCCACTATTTTACAGAGTTGTCTAGCTGCAAATAAAGGTGGCCACCATAGTCCTGTTGAAAAAAAGGCAGTTGCTATTAATTGTAAATATTGGATTTAATGAGAGACACTTAAATGTACAATGTAAAATACCGGAAGTACCGGTACTTAGGAGACCCATCTGCAGAGACCAAGTTCTCAGTTTCAGTGGTGGAACTGGCATTGGCGGTGGAAATATCTGTCCACTCAGCGTACTATCATCCTGTTCCTCGGTGTGTGAGTACCTCGGTGTGTGTGTTTTGTGCTGTTCCTAACTATCCGAATTCTACTATTTGTAATTTGCTGTTCCTAACTATCCGAATTCTACTATTTGTAATTTGCTGTTCCTAACTATCCGAATTCTACTATTTGTAATTTAACTATTTGGCATGATTAGTAGACAACAAAAAGCAACAACAATCAGCTAACTCACATTGAAGAAACCCTGTACATCGTTCAATCCTTTCCATTTTGACGGCGCCTGGACGTCCCGAACCTGAGTTGACAATTCCTGTTCTCTTCTCGCGCCGTGCGCTTGTAGCAGCGGAAAATGTGATACTCCTGTTTTGGCCTCCCTCGTGCGTCATATCGACTTTTATTGCAATTCGGACTTTAGCCAGCTCTTGGTAGCATATCATTAACCTTTGAAATGGCTTCCTCGTACCATCCAGGAACAACAAACCTAGACGGTCATGTCGGTGTTGTCGGGTGGACTAGGCGACCGGCTACGGTTGTTAGTTCATTTTTCAGTTCTGGTTTCGTATTGACTTTTTGCTGGAAAAGATGGTTAAATGTTTATATGCTGTGCAAAGGACCCCCAATTTCCCACACTTGAAGGTTAGGGTTGAAAATGACATTTATACGTCTTAGATGTACATAAATGTTTGAAATACATGTAGGATTTTACGAACTGACTTGCAAACTGGAATCATAGCGTCCACGCTTCAGCTCTTGGATGAAAGTAGACTCAAATATCTTTATGTTGCTCTGTCCTCTCTCGGACATCCCATATGAAAGTTGCCTGTTATGAAGATTCCAAATTGTATATTATGTATAAATGTGGGGAGGGCAACTTACACTTGTAGGGATATTCTTCCTTGCACAGCCCAGTGTGAGAGTGGCTGCACATTTGTCAATGTAATTGATTAATGAGCAGAAAACGCCAGTAAGGAAACTCAATGTTATTGATTAGAAACATGTTCCTGTTCAATAACCAGGTCCTTATTTCGAATCATATTCTATTTGCTGAACATCCTTACTATGCATATGCTGATCCTTAATGCAATGGCTTTGCGGTTTTACCTTGTTTAAATGGTCAAGGATCGAGAAATAGTTTGCGCCCGACAAGCAATCCAGAGACTCTAGATGCGTGGAAGGGGAAGGGACTCGCGATGTGTTCTAGCCAGGCTTTTAGTAAGGAGTCCAAAGTTGTAATGACCCATGCGACGAGCACCACAGGCACTAGCATTGTAGGGGATCCGGGGTCATCCCCCCCCCCCTCCGGAAAATTTTGATATCATAGCTGAAATGCTATTCCCTGCATTTTGAGCTGCAAATTTTGTAGAATTGTACAAATGTTCTTTTTTTAAATTTGTATTGTTTATGTGTTTGTCAGCAGGGCTAGCCCTTTGTAATAGCCATAGGCTAGTTGGGCAGCCCTGGCTGTGTGTTCGGTGCAGCCAAACCAATAAATAAATAAATAAATTTTGTAGAGTTCATCCAATGTATTTTTTGTCTGTTACAATATGTCTGCCCTGACTGAGGCTGAGAGGAGGTACATGTATGTGAATGTGACTAAAACCAAATGGTACAACTTAATTGTCACATATGGTGTACATCGAAATGGGGACATTCAAGTCAAGACTGCCAGGTATATCATACGTATGTGTGCCATATGTATGTCATATAATGATGGAGTAGATTGTTACATGTTGATTGACTCTGCAGGAACAATAGTAGACATTGGTCAGTACTGCACAATTTAAGTTGGACACAAGTACACCTAATTATATAAGGTAGTGCCACTCCCTTCTGTAACAAATGCAAGTTTATTTTGTAACAAGTTTAGCTCAGGTATAACAACTTTCTTCTGTTAAGTAGTTCAACTAAGGTAATGCAACTTTCTTGTAACTTTTGAAGATATCACGGTAGGCCCCGATTGTCCTCTCCGTCATGAGCTCCATGACAAACGGAATTACTCTGCCATGATTCAGTCCATGTATCGTCAGGAAGCTGTGGGTCGGGGGCAGCTCTTGTACAAGACGGTGCACTCCCGCAGCTTCTTCAAGTTACGCTCCGTGGCAAAGACGAGACCCCCCCCCCCCTCCATTGTCCTGACTCAGGTACCGACGTCCACTCCAGCTTTCTGCCCACTCTTCTGGTATCACGACGTCCTCCACATCGTACGGAATGGGAGGGACAATGGCATCCTCGTTCTAGCTGCGCGCGGACAGAGTTGAAGTTGGGCACATGATCGACGTTCTCTTCCTGTACCGCTACCGCGTCGTACACCATCCTGGCGGGCTGGGAGGGGTCAGCTGCCACAGCTTGCAGCATCCGACAAGTGACCTCTCTTTGCTGCACATAATGTTCCTTCTACCATCTCAGAACTTAGTGAGAGTGACTTACTGTACTAGTCTGGTATCCTAGACATAAGTGTGCAAGACATAGCCATTATTGTATAAGGCCATGCTCGCTTCAGCTCAGCCTAGTTGAGCGGTGAGTAATGGTAGCATTTGTGTTGGGACATCAGGAGATGCTCTACCATTTGTTCCATCTTGCAAAACTTTCATCAGGATTATGATGGTCAGATTTGAATCATGGGGCACATTTGTCAATAGTGGCATCTTCCAACAATGTTGAAAGCTCTGTCAGACCGGCTCTTTTTTCCATGTCATCACTAGAGGTAAAAGTGATCACATTAACATTCAAATGCTAAAGTATTCTAAAAAGTCATAAAAGTAACATTTTGTTAAAAACACTGCCAGACTCTGGCCTATATAAAATGCTACCTGTTAAAGCTTGGTGGGTCAGAGTCTGTTGTCACCAAATCAGCAGCACTGCCCCATGTCTACCTTCTCCACCTGGTGTGAAGAATACTTGACAGTTTGTCATGCTATCCATTTTGACTTAGTTGGATCACGCTTTCGATCTCATCCTGATCTCCCAGATCCTGTGTGTGGAAGGAATAGTCCTTCCCCAGCCGAAGGATACCACGTGTTACCTCGTTCATGTTGCCCCTGATATGGGCGATAAAGTACGAAGGCAGGTTATCACCAATATAACGTCCAAGTAAGCACAGTCGTCTTATGGTTTGAAAGTCGCGACGTAAAGAATTTCTTAGATTTGTTTCAACCACGTCCTGAAATGCATAACGCTAATGATGGTACATTTGACCATTACAAATTGTCAGCAGTTTACACTGACAGCCGTCACATCAGACCTCACCTCAACTGCAGATCTAGTCTCCTCCTGGTGCAAATGAGTAGGCTGTTACCTTCAGATAAAAAGTAACTTTATCGCTATGGAAGGAGTAAATATGACCGTATTGTTGGAAAAGATGTATATGTTGATTTAAGTGCAATGTTTGACGCCAAATTATACAATCGCTAATATAGAAAATATATTTGCAGTAAAACTGTACAGTGTACAATATTACATGAAACGTACATAGCTGCTTGAGATGACATGTATCGGGAGATTGAGCAGGTTTCCCATGGCTTGAAGAGTGGTGTGGTCTCCCCATTCTCTATTGTCTGACATCCTGTCCAAGTAAGCGTCAAGGTCGCCTTTTAAAAGTTGGCCACAGCACTCGGGTCAAGGCAAAACTTGTGATATAATAAAGTTGACTTTAACATCAGCAGAAATCTGTCATGTTTTTGTCATTTTTGATGCTGCGCGCCCACTCCTTGATCACCTCACATCCCTTCCCCTTGCTGGCCCTATGCAGTTCCTTGACAAGGCTTTTACACACGTGCCACAAGTCGAAGAAATGGGCGGTGTCTTTCAGTTCTCCCCTTATCCACTTCGCGATTTCAAAGTGCCCAATCTTGAGATGATGTTGCAAAACATGGTGTCCAATGGAGTCGTAACGGCCATCACCACTCCTCTGGACAGCTTCTTTTCCCATGAGAAGGTTGACCAGACCCTGTCGGTACACGTTTCAATGATGAAGGATGGATGGGAGCAGGAACTTTGACTGGTGGTTGAAATATGTTCTAGGAGAAAACATGGACATCCCAATGTGCTTGAACATTAAGAAAGTTTTTGATATGCTAACTCCAGACATCAGAATGCCAAAACTGACAAGAATGTTCCCAGCAGGGTACTTCCCGAAGACAAATGGCTGTGACCTCCACATGAAGCTGTCCTTGCCACACGACTTGCAGCTTTGAGTGACTGTGGCCATGGTACCATTCTTAATCACTGCCACACGGGGGTTGTCCTTCTTGCATTTGAAGCAAAACAAGCTAAACAGGCTAACCAACATGCTGAAGAAAACCATGTACTTGGGCTCTTCAAAGCAGTGCGTCCCAGGGTCAACACTGAAATACGACCGACCCTCTACGAATAAAAATTACAGGCTATCCTCTACAATATAACAGGAGGTACCTAATGACAGCTAACTGCGTAACCAAAGAGCTATGAGTATGGCAGAGAAATTGTGACATGTTCACTTCTGGATATTCAATGGATATATACTAATGGATATTCATGGCTTGTGATCATTCAACGTTAAGAAGGACATGAGCGTTGTTCAAAAGTCTGTACAGTACATGTTTATGTTAGATAGTCTTGTACCTTGTCCATGAACTTACCCACACTTCCCTCCGGAAGTTGTAAGCTTTCTGGGTGAGCTGCTTCTTCGTTGCCCGTTTTCTGGGGCTGGTGGCGTTCTCTACAATGTACACCGAGGTGAACTCCCTGTCCACATCGTTCTGCAGAAACGCAGATATGACTAACGACGGTTCAAGATGGTGACTCCCAACAGGCTCCTTAGGGCGCAAACTGTACTCCCCGGCCAACCAAGGAGGTTACTAAGGAGGTTACTAACTAACTTCCTTCGGCCAACCAACTCATCTGGCGTGTTTTCTACATGGCCAATTTTTACTATTTTCCCGCGACCTCCAGCTCGTCCGCCCGCCGCAGCCTGGGCAGGGCCGTTTACACCTCCAGCTCGTCCCGCCGCTGCCTGGCCAGGGCCGGTTACACTTCCAGCTCGTCCGCCCGCCGCTGCCTGCCTACTCGCCAAGCAGAGGTCATTTACACTAAAAATTTGTCATTTTATGCCAAAGACACTGAAGGTTTTATACATTTCACATCGCTTTGTTTTGGCTGTCCAGCACATTTTTCTGTGAATCAAAAGAATTATGATAACTCCACAGGACCATAGAAGAATTTGTAAGAGGCAGCAATGCCTTACATTTCAATAAAACAAAATAGGGAAGGACTTGACTTTTTGGTCTTCTATTTCAACTTTTAGTCAAATAATAGATGCACCGCCTCTGTTTAACTCTTCCACCTTTCTACAGAGATGTAATCTTCTCACGGCATGAGCTGGGAGGAGGGAAGACAGACTTTGCACATGTACAAAACAAAATTATTTCACGTAATGAAAACTTAAGGTTGAATAACAAAACTTTGTACATGTACTATAAACATTGTATAGTATTATTTTTGTAACATTGAGACATATGCAGTGACACAGACTTTATAACATCCGCATCGTTACTGGGGAAACTCACTACTAAACACAACTGGATATGTGAATATACCTATGTGGAAAGGTCTTTAGCCGGGCCAACATGTCTTGCTCAAGATTGTATTGTTCAGGGGTGCCTAAGCTTTGCACGAACCCTATGAAATTCGTACGAATATTATGTGATACACACGAATCACTATGCGAAAACGCACGAATATTATGAAATTCGCACGAATCACTATGCAAAAACGCACGAATATTATGAAATTCGCACGAATCACTGTGATTCACACGAACCTTATGTGATTTGCACGATCCTTATGCGAAATTGCGCAACCACTGCCCGGGTCACGTGACAGACGGAGCGGGATATTCAAGATGGTGGCTTCGATCGGCGGCGACGGAAAATACGATGTAGCACGCCAAAATGAAGCAAAACAGTAGCTCACAGGCTATCAAATACATCTTTGCGACGGTAAATGTCCATTCCATGCCTTGAAATATAAATATCACGGGTAGAAACGCTCAAAATCATGCCTCCTCTCGGCCGCCGTTTTTGCATAAGGATCGTGGAAATCTCATAAGGTTCGTGCGAATTTCATAATATTCGTGCGTTTTTGCATAGTGATCCGTGCGAATTTCATAATATTCGTGCGTTTCCACATAGGATTCGTGTGTATCACATAATATTTGTACGAATTTCATAGGGTTCGTGCAAATGCTTAGGCACCCCTGTTGTTAGTCCATCACACAACAACAATGTACTCTCACTGGTATAATGGACTGTGTAAAACTGCTGACATATTAACGAGTAAATTTTGTCAGCTAATGTTTCCCAGATTACTATGGCAGATACCTATATCATATTATACCATATATATATTTTCAACTTTATTGCAGGCTCTTGGCCCATATATAATACCATATATAAATATATGGTATAATATCTAAACAGTATTTTACATAACGTTACATCATGTAGTTGTCTGCACCACCTAGTGCTGGCATGCTGTCTCCAGCATCTTATTACATTATCCATGCTGGGCCGTTCATCAGCTAGCGGACAGTGCACACAGGCTGTGATGATCGTCTGCAGGTTTCCTGTCTTCACAGCCTTCTCGACGTCTTCAGTCAGCCTTCCGTAGCTGAAGACATCAGAGTAGCAGGTCACCTTCCCGCCTCTGGCCACCTCTGGAGCAATGTGGGATGACATGGTCCCCGACATGGTGAATGATGCTGGACGGTCTAGCAGACAGGCAGAGCCAACATCAATGATTTTGGCCCTGATGCCATCCCTACTGACACGTCCGACCATCACATTGTCAGTCTGAAACAATAGAAACATAGATAAACATATGTCATTGACAGGATTGAGAAGTTGTCAAGGCAACATTTTCAAACAGTAACAAGTTCACATTCTGTCATTTTGATGTTTTCAGAAGGCTTTACCTTACAAATGATTAGTTTTAAAGTTAATGTTTGAAATTTCATGGTAAGATACACAGCTCAAATGACTTACTTAATTTGCCCATCAAGACAATACCATATCCAATTGTAGACTTATTAAGTATCCACATATGGTGCATAGCATGAAGATAGTTTGTCCCCCTGAACTACACCCACTGTAAAACTGCAATTGAAAATCTCCAAGCAGAGGTTGGGATGGAAGATTGTAATGTTTTCTGGCACTCAAGCTCCTCTGGCAGTACCTCTTGGCTATCTTGTTAAATATATATGGCCCTCTTGTCAAATAAGGTTATAAAAAAGATGATATTTCTTTAAATATAAGAACATACCCACCTTCAAGTCATTGTGTAGAATTCTTGCGGTGTGCAAATAGGCAAGGCCCTTTGCCACCTCTACTAGAATCCCCACAAAGTGGTACGTCTTGAGGAGGAGCATGGCTGGATCGTTCATGGCAGTCAGCAGTGTCATTGCGGTCACTCCAGGGCCTGCTTTACAAGAGATTAATTCCTGCACTAGAATGGGCGCTGCCACATCCAGGTTCACCCCGAAAATAAAGGCAAACGAAGGCTTGTGGCACACTCTAGCCTGGAGAGTCGCCTCCTGCTGCAGGCCCGAGCGAGACGTGGGTGCCACCTCCTTTACTGCTACGTAGCTGTTGTTGGCACCTACAAGCACATGAAGTGAGAGAATAATAACTTATCAAAGATGATACCTATATCATAAGCAACCAATTCAGATTAATTTGTACTACATGTACCTTTGAGGATCTTTAAAATTTCGAAGACTGACAAGCACAATTCTTGTAATATTTTACATATGTAGGAGAACTATACAACCTTTAGTTGTAGTCACACACATCACCCTTGTAACTCCTTTCCCGGCGTTCCGGGAAATTCCTGCCGTACCCGCTAAAAATTCCCACCTGCCTGGCCGGAATCTAAGTGTTACGGCGTCATAACCAACGTGGAACGGGGCCTTCTGATTGGTCGGCGACGCCTGGCTATATGATAATACTTCATAAATACCTCGTGACGGCAACGATATACGGTCGCATGTAGCATATTCTCTGTTAACCACTTCTAGCTACCGCTCTGCCAATTTGCATGGTACTATTGTTAAGAACACTTACTCGGGGATCTCCGCTTCTCTCCGACCCGCAGTCACCACAGTTTACAGAAGTGTTCTCAAGATTGACCCCCCCCCCCCAAAAAAAACAGAGACACCGGTGAAGGAGGCTAGGAGATTAGAGTGACAAATGCAAGTACTAGTGGGTACGTCATAAAACGACAGGACGGCAGGAATTACGTACATACCGGGTACGACGATAGTTTAGAGCGGGGCGGTGGGAATTTCCGGGTACGGCGGAAAGGGTGACATTGTCATGTAGGTCTTCGCATGATTTTGATATTTCCAGGCATGCATGAAACAGAACTCGAACCTCCGTAATTATTATTTTTTCTTTTTTGAGACAGTTGACAATTCATAGAGTGCAACCACATTGTGTATTAATGGCTGGACTAAAAAGTACATATACATATATTTGTGGAGGCAAAACTAGAGTTTGAGGTGCTGGTAAGTTGTATGTTACACACAAAGCTTCAATTGTATTATGGTTTTCAATTAAAAAAAAAGATCTGACAGTATGTCAAGAAGGTTTAAGGTTTTCTGGAACGGCTGTTATATTATTTGTTTGGAAAATGAATCAGCACATGACCTGCATTTAGCTTACCAGTGCTTCGAACTTGATTGTTACTATTATCCATGTATAAGAATGCACAGGATGGTGGTGCTGCACCAGTTGACACCTTTGAAACCTAGATAAGGGCACAAAGAGGCAAAACAAAAACAAAAGTTAGTGGCTCTCCGGAAAACGTAAATAGCTTAAGGCCAGTGGGCTCAGTGCTACCTTCTTGCACACAAGGCTAATGCATCATCAGGGGTTTGGCATGTTGTGGAACTTCCTTGAGGAAAAAGTATTCATGTTTGTGTGTATGTGTATTGCGTGTGAGTGTTTGTGTGTGTGGTACAAAATCATGTATTATTGCTGTGTTGTTCCTTCCTTTCGTGAAGGTTACACTGCAAAAAAAAATGTTTTTCTTGTACTAAGAAAACTGATCTTTCAGCAAGAATATTATTCTGTATACAAAAATCCCTGTTTTGAGAAAATTCAAGAAACCCCTATTTTTCTTAGCTGATATATCAACACTTCTAGAACACTTTTCTTGTGGCAAGAATCTATTTCTAACATATGAAATCTTTCTGAATAGACCGTTGTGGTCGCATATCTTCAGAGCTTCGCAGGGACTTTCAACAAACTTCAGTAAAGCGCTCCGTCGTTCATCAGAAAGTTGGATAAGATGGAGGACAACTGGCAGGGCATATAATCTTTGAATGTTTAGATAATATGAGTAGCACTTACCGAAAGTGTGACGAACAGCATCTCGGACAGCTGGAGAGATCCAGGTGGGGCATGTCCTCTGAAGATGGATGGCAGCACCTGCAGAGCCTTTCGCATCTTCCTGTCTACAGTTAGACAAAAAAAGACATTGGGATTACGGTCAAAACATCACCTGCTCAGACTATTAGTAGAGAAAAATGGAACAATGTGGGCACAGAGTACTGTAGTTGGCATTTTTCTGCTTTTTGGAGCATCAATGTCTGGCTTTCTGTAAAAGGTGTATTGCATTTTTAGTGTTGTTAAGAAAACAAAGAACAGATTTAACTACTAAAGAATGACTGATTGATAGATACAAACACACATAATACTGGTATGGTATCTAACAGTCTATTAATTTTGGAACCATAAGATGGTGCAATCGGCAGAGCATTGGGCTCTGAGGCTAAAGAGGTCCTAATTCCTGCTGTGTCAACAATCTTGTGCCTTTGGGAAGGCATTTAATATGACTTTCCTTACTTAACTCAGGTGTAAATGAGTACCTAGCTGTGGCTAGTGCAAGGGACAGGACTCTGTGGCAATGGCAGGCCTGAGATGCATTTTTGGGCATGCCACACCTGCTATACACGTGGCATGCAGTTCTTGTCCCTGTAGGACTTAAGTGTGCCAGTAGAGGAGATGGTGGAGAAGGGACTGTGCTAACATACCTGAGGACCATCCATCCATGGTTGGCCGCTTATTGAGTATCTTGTTGTCAGCCCCAAAGAGGACTATGTCCTCTCCGTGAGCTTGTTCAGGAACTCCGTGTCCTCTGGCGCTGCATACCGTTGGAGCTCATCTTGCAACTAAGAAAATATAACATCAAATCAAACTTAAATGTTTATTACTTCATCCTAAATAAGCCCAATACATTCATATCTCAATGTTGTAATTACATTTTGTTTTTCTTAGGGAAAATGTTAAGCAATACTATTATTGGTTTAGCATGTTGCTGAATTACCTTGTACACAATGATGGACCACAAGAATGTAATTTCCACAAACATCTGAGCATGCGTAACCATACTTTGGTATGGAATATAATGCTAGTTACTGTAGTACATTGGGAATGATTTCTTAACTTACAAGTCACGGTGTTACAAAGCATGGGTATCTTTGCAACACTCTCCTGCTCCTCCCATCCACGTTGAGGGAGGCAACATACTCCCACCTGGCGGTGAACTCCAGCTTAAGGAGTTGCTGCACGATGTCGTGCCAATGCTTCTTTTTCGCCATCTCCTTTTGCAACATGTCTGCCCATTCAACTTCCATATGCCACATGTATGAAATTCCTGTCATTTGCCACAATGTGTTTATAGTATTTTCTCATAAATTATGCAAATTGGATCTTTATTTACATGACGTTTTTCTATCAATATTCTTTTCTATCTCATTTACTTATGTCACATATTGCAATAGCCCTACAATGGAACAGAGCCGGTTTAGACAATTTCTTGATTAATTATGCAAATTAGATCCCAATTCGCATAATTGATATTTAACTATATGAAGCATCACTTAAGCTATCTACATACCAAAAATCATGACGATCCGTGAAGCCCTTTTTGAGATATTCCATTTCAAACTCTGACACTATATCGGCCCCTGCAAATCTCAAACAAGCCGCCAGGGGGCCCAAACCTACACGGGACTAGATGAGACCAGGTAAGGTAGCTTACTGGTAAGACAGGTGTCATTTGACCAGAGGAGGCATATTACAGGTGAGACGGGTGTATTATTTTACCAGTGACGAGTTCAGACAAGAGGAGGTACCTTACAGAAGACAATGACAGTTGAATTTCAACCAGGCTATCTTTGTGCAGTCTAACACAATACAGGGACACACGTTTGTAAAAATAAAGCAGCACTACAAAAACAAGTGACACGACTTTATTTGCAAGGGTTTGTCTTGATTTGCCATGATCTAAAGTTGTCTGGTTTGTAAATAAAACTACAGACTGTAAGCAATATAGCTAGCCCAAATGGGCTTACATAGACATGCCTTTACATTCCTTCAGGCAATATTTTTAAACTTTTCTATTCTAAGTGTGAACAGACAGCAATCAAAGATAAGTAAGCCAATAAGGGTAACTCAACTTTAGTCCAAAGTCTTACCCTTTGATACATTCTGCAAAAACTTGCAGTTTACTTGTGGACTAATCTAATTTTGCATATTTTATCCACATACATGTAAATTTTACTTTAAAAAATATATCAATTACTAGAGTTCCACGAACACATACCTTTGCCAAATAAACCAGGTTTGTTATGTAGAATGATGTCTGTAGACAAATGCATTACTCATTTAATTTTCTTTATAATTGTATGCTTGGAGTTGGTTTATAAAATTGCGGCATTGATTATGCAAATTAGATCCCAAGTTACAATTTACGATATCTATCAGCATACCAAAAATCATGATGATCCTTTGATCCATTCTTGAGTTATTCTCTTTCAAAGTCTTTAAATACACCTCTTTTTCTCTTCCCTTTTTCTCAGTTACATATGTGACAACTTTGATGAAAGTACTATAATGGAATGCAGTGGATTTATGAACTTTTCCTCATTAATTATGCAAATTAGCTGTTAATTTGCATAATAAGTATCACATTATATAAGTCTTCACTTAGGCTATCTACATGCCAAAAATCATGACGATCCTTCAACACGTTCATATTTTCTCATTAATTATGCAAATGAGATCATCATTTGCATGATAAACATTTATTGACATTTCTCTCTTTCTCAGCTACATATGTGACAAGTTTTAAAGTCCTATTGTGGAATGTAGTTTGAATTTATGAAATATCCTAATTAATTATGCAAATTAGCTGTTGATTTGCATAATTGGTATCTCATTATGTAGGTCTTCATTTACGCCACCTACATACCAAAAGACATGATGATCTGTCAACATGTTCATATTTTCTCATTAATTATGCAAATGAGGCCATCATTTGCATAATTGATATCCATCGACTTTTCTCTCCTTCCCAGCTACATATGTAACAAGTTTGAAAGTTTGAAAGCCGCTAGGGGGTCCAAACTCACAGCACTTACTCTCTGCCCCAAGGGCTATCTACCAGTCAAAAATCATGACCACAGCATGTCCAGAACACGAGATATAAAAAATTGAGGTTCTGCTGCAGTACCTTAGCAAGCCGCTAGGGGGCCCATTATCGAACTTGACCTTCGTTTTCCCGACCTCTACCCACCTACCAAATATCATTGGGATCCATCAAAGGCTTCTCGAGTTATGCTGTTAACACACACACAGACACACAGACTCACAAGCCTAAAACATAACCTTAGCCATTCTGGCAAAGGAAAGGTAATAAAAGGGAATGAAAGTTAGCATCTAAGGACTTCTGACAGGAGTCACTATTGATGTTGCAAAATAGTCAACCAAAGAAATCAAATCAAAGGAATTGTAAAAGACTTGGTAAAGGGAATTGTAAACAAATTCTTACACCATTTTACACAAAACTCTTCAATGGTTATAAGATGTCATTCTGCCTCTATCAACCAACTTCTTTGAAAAGTTTATTTACCTGCCTACTTCACATTTGGTCATCATTGAAACAAAAATGTCATACCGTATAATGTTTTCTTTAGTACATGTAAGCAGGATACTATCGTTAAAAAAGTTGCCATACTACCAGTTACAGGGGATGTGATTCACAATACATTTGTACAACTTGTAAATAAATGTATGGTTTCTATAGGAGTCTTGCCACGCCATGGTCCCCGCGCCCTCGGCCACCTGGCACCCTGCACCCTATGCCACCTGGCCCCCCGCGCCCTCGGCCACGCCATGGTCCCTCGCGCCCTCGGCCACGCCATGGTCCCCCGCGCCCTCGGCCACCTGGCTCCCTCGCCCTCGACCACCTGACCCCACTCGCCCTCGGCCACCTGACACCCCCCGTCCTCTGCCACCTTGGCCTTGTGCACCTGAAGCCCCGCCTTGGCCTTGTGCACCTGAAGCCCCACCTTGGCCTTGTGCACCTGAAGCCCCACCTTGGCCTTGTGCACCACCATTCCTTAAAGAACAAAGACAAATATTTTCATCAGAAGAAACATTTTTATTCGGCTTTTCTGGTGAATAGTGAATGTGAATAGTGAATGTAAATCTGTATACGCCAGAAAGAAGTACTTAGAACTAGTTGATTTCTAACTTAGGCCCCGTTCATGATGCAAAAAATGAAACGGATCTATCGGTTAGACAGGCTGAAACGGATTAGTTTTGTCATCATGAACGCTCAGAAACGGATCTGAAGCGATAGGAAACTTTTTTTCGGAACCTTCGAGGTACTATTGAAACGGTTTCTTCCTTATCCGGAATTGCGAATTTGCATCATGAACGCAAAAGCGGTGCGATCCGTTTAACATCCTGTTGGAAAAATGATGTTTGTTATTTATGTAAACCTGAATGCATCATATGCAGTTGAATATCACTTAATGCTGTAACCATAATTTGTAGGTAAAAATTTGACCTGACCGAAAGCTTCTGAGTTTTCATGGTACTGTTGTCATGAATAACAGTTACACGAGGGAAATGACAAAAGACATGAGCATATTTCTACGCTACATACATGATAAGGCAATAATCACCATCAGCCAGAACAAGTTTGAATCATTGCAAAGGATTTTATTTTATCACTGAAAATCAAATCATCGTCCATCTAAAACGACACAAGTTCCCTATGTGCAAAAGCTACAAATGTTGAAAATACAGGCTGAAGAGAAAGAGAAGGATATATAGAGAGCACGAGTTGGGTTTGGGAGATTGACACAGCTGAAAGTGGGTTCCACAGTGCAATAAACAGAGCTGGTCCGAGCCAAGGCTCCTAAACTCCAGTCTTTTGTAGATGTCAAGGACGACTCAGATGCATACTTGTTGCGCTTTGAACGGTTTGCCATATCCAACAAGTGGGCTAACGAGACCTGGGCCCCAAGCCTCAGCGCTCTGGAAAAGCGTTAGACGCATACTCCAAGCTTCCGAAACACGGGATTATCAGGCGGTCAAAGATACATCGCTATAGCTAGGGGGGACATTAATACAAACTTTTTGAAATACGCATTTTAAAATATGGAGATGATCTATATAAACACAGAAATCACAAAATTTAGGCAGTTGTAAAACTCTAACCCCCCTGTACATACCCCCTGAAGTTTGGATACCCCCTCACCATGTACTTGTGTGATGTTGCTAAGATCTGCAAGCACTGACTACATTATTTCAGTTCTTTTTGCACATTTTGTGTGATTAAATGATACATTACACTCCAAGATACTTTTCTATTAGGTTTTGGCTTAATAATCTTGGTCGCCATGGCAACAGGGCAGCAAGTATTGGGGCGAATTTCTTTTATTTGGCCCAAAACAGGGAAGTTACGGCAGTAATTCGACAATTGCTGAGAATAATAGAGTACCAAATCAACTACAAGTGTATTAAGCTTGACAAGAATAGTGGTAAAATTTTCAGAAACTAGATGCCAAGGAATCGGGCAACTTCAAAAAGAATCATTGTTTCAAGGTTACAAAAACACAGGGTTATTTGCCAAGCTTAAAACCAGTGTTTTTTTTATGTGTGTCGTGAAGTATGGACAGAAAAGCAACAGTTGACTTATTCCCAAGCTCTCCCCTTGTACATATACATACTATATCTCTCATTGTAAACAAGATGCCTGTGATTTTTTTTTCTTCCTGATTCCGTGTTCGTCACGGCACTTTATTACATGTCACAGAAAGCTGTACAATATGTAGCTTATATCATATTTCTAAGAATACATTCTGATTTGAAAATTTTCAGAATGATTTCTGCATCTTGACATAGTGAATTCGGGGATGACACTGTAGACTTATATTTTACAATGGATAGTTTCGCAACTAGCAGCAGTTCATTGATGTACCGAAACTTGTTTAACATATGAGGGTTGTATCCAAAAATAATGTCATGTACAGTGAGAGATATGGAATAACTAAACAAACTTTCCACATAATCCCATAATGGTTTAACAATTTTACAGTCAAAGAAAAAATGCTCTATATATTCTATAATATCGCAAAAAATACACTTATTATTTTCTACAATTCTCATCTTATGCAAAAATATTTTGGTCGGATAAATATTATGCAAGATCTTCCATTGCAAACTAATAAGTTTGGGTTCTTTAGTGGTCAAGAAGGGAGATTTCCATAGTACATGCCAAGAAATGGAACGAAAATCGTACATTGGAAATCGTTTCTCCCAGAAATTCTGTGAGACTGGGACTGCTTGGTATTGCATGATACAGAAATTCTTAAAGAAGATAGAGTCTAGTAAGCGGATGTCTTTACCACAAAGTTTGATACTAGGAGATTCTTCGTTGTCTAATCGAGAAACACCTTTCCATTGTTTGGGAATTGAATTGATTAAAGCATGATACTGTAGTAATACATGTGCATCATTACCAACAATAGCTTTTACATCATCAAAAGATATAAAGTTACCCTGATCATCCACAATATCATTTACATAAAGAATATGTCGTCTAATCCATTTCTTAAAATAAAGCATGTTGCCCTTGTAACTTATACAAGCATTGTTCCATAACAATTGCCAATTTACTTGATTTACCTCAATATCATTGACATTCTGTACAGGTTTCATTTCATACCAAGTAAGTATGAGTTTACGGTAATAGAGAGGTAAGGGCAACAGTGAATCTTTAGATGACACATGGACTGCCGAGCAGTTATGTCTCAATATACAAAGATCAGGTCCTAACTTCTTAAAATAATACAGTTGTATCTTCTTCCATGTAGGAGTAGGAGTTTCACTACCGGATAACAATTTTTTTATCGATCGTAATAAACAACATTTGTGCATTATTCTTATATCTATCATTTTCAATCCTCCCTTTGAATAGTCTTGAACCATCACATTACGCTTTACTCTATCTCTTTTCCAGATAAATCTGTAAAACATCAAATTAACATCCTTTAAGAAGCTATCCGGTGGTATAAGTGCACCAAAACTGTAAGACAGTTGTGAAGCTACAAGGTTTTTGAGCACTGTTATTTTTCCTATAAGACTAAGGTTGCGTGAAGCCCAAGATAATAAAATGTTTTTCATCTTACAGTATTTTTTGCTCCAATTTACTTCTACTTCAGAGGCACAACATGCAGATGAGAAAACAATCCCTAAACATTTTGCTGTGGTGCACCATTTTAGCCCACTAGCTTGTTCAGAGCAGTGTCTCCAAGGGCCTAGCCACATGGCTACTGTTTTTTTCTTTATTCAAAACTAGACCAGAAAAAAACGGAAAAATGTCTAATAATATCTAAACTTCTATCAATAGAAATTTTGTCACCAAGTATCAGTTCAGTATCATCTTCATATTGAAAAATTCGAGATTCAACATCGGAGTCGCTAAGCCCAGATAATGTAATACCTCTGATTTCGGAAGACTGGCGGACTTTAAGAGCAAAGAGCTCTGTGGCTAGAATAAACAGAAGAGAAGACAGGGGACATCCTTGACGTACACCTCTTCCCAGGTCAAACCATTCAGAGATATGACCACAATGATTGATACAACTACGGGCATTATTAGTGTATACCTTTACCCACTGAACAAAATCTGAACCGAAATTGAACTTTTCAAGAACTTTTATAATGAGGTCTTTGGAAATAGTATCAAAGGCTTTGCTGTAATCTAAGAAGAGAATGGCACCTGGAACATTAGAATCTCTAGTAAAGCAAATTATGTCATCTATGGCTCGTATGTTATTCAAAATACTACGTCCCTTGATATATCCAACTTGGTCTGGTCCAACAATGTGAGAAATAATGTTCTGTAATCTATTTCCTAATATCTTTGCACCTATTTTGTAATCCGTATTTGTGATTGAGATAGGTCGCCAGTTAGACAGCTGGTCTCTACTTAAATCTTGGTGTTCACCCCCTTTAAAGAGTAAGGATATAACCCCTTTACGTTGAGTGGAAGAAAGCTGGTTCTTCGTGTAGCCCTCATTTAGTGAGTTCAAAACCATAGATCCTATTCTGCTCCAAAAGACTTTATAAAAGTCAGTAGTAAGGCCATCTAGGCCGGGACTGCAATTTGTCATGTTACGTAGAGCAGATGTACATTCCGTCATAGTAAACAACCCTTCACAAGATTTACTTTGCATGTCAGACAACGTCGGAAAATGTACGTCTGTAATAAAGTCATCAAAGCTTTCTATGTCGAAATCGTCGTTTTTACTGTATAGTTTTCTATAGTAATCGACTTGTTGTTCCAATAATTTATTTTGATCTGTTATTATGTGACCGTCAGGTGTTCTGAGGCTTGTAATAACATTGTGTATGGCACGTGACTTCTCAAGTCGAAGAAAGTAGGCTGTGTTTTTTTTCTCCTTCCTCAATCCATTTAACTTTTGAGCGGATTTGTGCACCATGCGCCTCGTGAAGGGCTAATGCTTCAAACTCAGCCTTTGTGTTGTGCACCTGTTGCTGTAATGTTAAATTCTTTGGATCGGAAGCTAATTGTTTTTCCAGCCGTTCTAATTTTTCATCAATTATGTTGTGTTTGGATCGTTTTTCAAGAGCCTTTTGTTTCCCGTAACTAATTGAGAAAGTTTTTATCTTGCTCTTACAGATGTCCCATATTAACTGTTTATCTTCGATCACAGAGTCACTAAGGCCTTCTTGGATGTTTCCTATGATTTCATTAACACGATCAACAAACACCTTATCTTTTAGAAATGAATTATTGAATTTCCAATATGAAGGTCCTTTGTCAAACTGTGTTACAGACATATCCAATACAACAGCTCTATGATCACTGCAGGGGAAAGAGATGATTTCACATGCAGTAGTTTTATCAAACAAAAAGTCATTAATCAGGAGATAATCTAGTCTCCTGGCTGTAAAAGGGTTTCTCTTAGACCATGTGTAATCCTTGTCTTCACTATGGAAGACTCTCCAGATGTCAAGTAGTTCAAGGTTGTCTGTCAAATTATTAAAACATTTAACCTCTGCTTTATCATGCTCTTTCCCTGCTACATTGTCGAGATCACGATTGAGTACTGTATTGAAATCACCAGCTAACATAAAATATTCACCGTCACAACAATGTTCTTGCAGTTGAGTTAGAACCTGTTTGTAGAACAGTTTCTTACTCACTACATTGTTAGGAGCATATACATTGAAACAAACAAATTTCTCACCATGGTGTATAAATTTCACACCGATTGAACGATCAGAAAGATTTATAAATTCAACATTGTTACAGTCAAAATTCTCAGCTATCAATATAATTTGTCCTTTACTGTGTAAGGTGCAAGGATGAGCGTAAAGTTTTCCACCCCACTCTTTTGTCCATGCATCTTTGACATCATTGGTTATATAAGTTTCCTGCAAGCAAACAATATCAATTTGTTTTGTTTTCAAATATTGAAAAACAGTTCGACGGACGGATCTTTTCCGTAGTCCTCTGACATTGATGTTAAGAAAACGTACCATGACAACAAATGTCAATCAGAATGTTTCATCTTGACTTATGAATTTTATACCAATGACCCTCTCAGATATATCTATAAATTCCACATTTTTAATGTTGGAACCTTTAGATATCAAAATAACTTGTCCTTTGCTATGACAGGTACCAGGGTGTGCGTAAAGCATCCCTCCCCATTCTGTCTTCCATGTCTCTATATCAGCACTGCTACCGTTCGTTTCCTTAAGCCTCGCGTGTTGATGGTGAGTAGTCGAACCATGGGTGTTGATGGAAGATAGACCTAAGTCCTACCCATTGTCTTTGTTTCTCCTCTGATCGTTGTGGCGACCGTCGTCTTTGTACAGTTTGTCCGGCTTCGACTTGTCAGGCGGAGTCAGAACATTCTTTCTCTTCCTAGTTGACCTTGATGTCCCAGGTTGACGCCGTTGACCTTGATCTCTAGTGTCCTCAGTGCTTGTGGGCGCTGGGCGCGTTGAACGTGTAAGTCTTCTCTGATTGGTTCCACCAGAGAGACCGGCTTGTTCCTGATGTGGGGGGTTTGCAATTGACTCTGTCTCACACCGAGTGTTCTCTGCGCCATCACTGTCCCCTGTAACTAGACTCTCGGCTGTCTCATCGGGATCACCAGAAGCCCAGTCTGTCCAGTCTTGATCTTCTCCACTATTTTTGTTATTAACGACTGCTCTTGAAGCACTAGTCGATCGAGAGTTGGACGCCTCCCGGGCAGCTCTGAGTCCTTGCTGAACTTTCTGCTCAACATCTCTTCTTTCTCTTGATGGATTACTTCTTTCGGCCCTGCACCACTTTTTTGTGTGACCTTTTTTTCCGCAGTTGTGGCAAGTGATGCGATGGGGGCATTCGTGGAATGTATGGTCCTCTGACTTGCAAGATTTGCAGTTGATATGCTGGCCATCGTGGAAAACTGTCACTTCAATGTCAATCAGAGAACCTGTATCCGTAGGGTCAGGTATGCTGTAGGTACCGTACCGCTGGAATGGGTTGGTGATCTTCGACGCATAACAGAATCTGTGGCCCGAGTACAGGTGCTGAAAGGGGGAGTCCGCATTCCTATTCTTCTTCTGATGTCTCAGGACTTCTGTCGTCCTTTCAGCTCTCGAGTCCACCCATTGTGCAACCTCATCATCCGATACACTATGCGGAATACCATGGATAGAAATCCTGATTTCGGTTTTCCTTAAACCCGTTTTCTGGAAATCCAGGATTCCGTAGGATTTTGAACCGACAACCACTCGACCTACGCTAATTGCTTTCGCCTTAGCATCCAGGCATGTAAAATTAATTACCCAGGTGCGCTTCTGGCTCAGGTACTGTGCGCCTAGGATTTCTTCTGGTTTTATGGAATCATCCAGCTCATTCTGAACAGTATTGTACAGTGCTTCAACTATATCAAATTCAGACAACTTGGGCATACCGACCGCGTCGATTTTGATCCAAAGATTGGTGTCTTGGAGCCTTGAAATGTCGTCATGTGCCGCCATCTTTCCTGTCGGAGTAGCCCTCCCACTGGTCTTCAAAAGACGGGCACAAAGTCTTCCAAAGATTGAAAGAAAGTAATTCCAAGGCAGCGACGAAAGTCAGCACACACTTATGTATCACTACTAACTCAAAAAGAACGGTTAGCACCGCTCGAGAGCTTCCAGAACGCGAATTCTGGAGAGCTCACACAAAACACGTCAGATGACAACACCTGACCTTTGACCTCATGTCTGTGATACTGAATTTAAACAATGTTTTATTGGCACATGTGTTTACAACAGAATCAAAAGAACCACAGTCAAATTTACACTCATTGTAGATGGTGTCAATGGCGTGTAACATTGTTCAATTTTAGGTTGATCACAGATGGGTGTTGCAGATGGATTTTTTTTGTGGTTATCGGTAGTGACAGTGCTGTGTTCTTGAGTTGGGCCAGCTTTACACTAACATATCAACTTCTGCTGCTGATGTTAAAGATCAATCTTGGGTTTCAGGGTTTGTTAGTCTTTGTCTCTCTTCCAATCAACAGCAATGTTTGCAATCTCTTTCTCATCGAGTCCTTGCTTCTTAAGCTCCTCTTCATTTCTCTACCAAGCTATTAGACTCTCTGGTATCCTGCGTCCTTTATTTATTTAATATTCACATATATTTTGAGAGTATGAGGCAGAAAACACAAATTGCTTATATTAAGCCTTCTACTCAAGAAACATACACATAAAACAAGAATGGTAAACCACATACATACATAAGTACAGGATGAATAACAGAAAAGTAAATTTAGACAAGACAAAGTTGGTGCTGCATCAATCAGGAGAACCTGCCTGTGCAATGGATATAAGTATTGACAAAATCAAAAATACTACAGTTTTGTAGATGTGAAAGAGATGTTGATCCTGATAACAGTAAAAAACATAAAGTAGTGTCGTTGAGGTGATTTAGGTCTACTATTGGAGACAGCTGATCACAAACAACTTCTTCGGCTGGTATAGAGTGTGCAGTGTAGGAGATAATGTCCTTTCCTGCCTTCTCTACTGTACTGTCTAAACGATACAGGTTCTCTTTTCTTTTTCCCTTGTAACTTCAGATTGGTAATTGTGGTTGCCACTTGGACAATGGCACTACAGACTTCTTCGTCTTTCCTTGTCTGTTAAAACCTCTCCTTAGAGATAAACCCGAAGGCTGTATCCTTTACCTGCAGCAACTGAGTGCTCTAAATATCCACTTGCACATTTTGAAAATGCATTTTGGTTGGCGCAACGTAATTCTAAATCCAAGTAACGCAGTGCGCAACCTGAATTTCTTTTCAGTTGGAACACTTTCCCCCCACCTACATGCATAAGTATTTATTTCTATGGGATAGGATAAAACATAAGTTACATGTAACTACAGGGGTGCCTAATAGGGGTGGGTAACGGTACAGAAAATCCAGGTCCGGTTCAGGCCCAGAGGATCAGGTCTAGGTCCGGATCTGAACCTGGACCTGATTCAGTATGTGAAAACTTGTGATTCTCAAAACAATGGTCCATTTCGCTACAAAGAAATCTGCTTTGCGGGGTATTTGACTACCAATGGCATTTTAAAATCCTATAAGGCCTCTGTGCGATTGACTGTAAAAATTGGTAGAAAGGACTACAAACTATACTATACTATACTAAACTATACTTCACTCTTGTTATCTTATTTGACGTACCGGTAAGCCTCAAAACGTGTGAATGCCTGATCATATAATCTGTTCATTTTCCAATAGCTCCAACATCCTGTCCACCGAATTTTTTTCAGGTCCGTTTTTTCCGGATCGGTCCAATACGAAAAACCTGTTTTATACCTGGCACGCCGTCCCGGTACCTACCCTTAATTACAGTACATAATTTCAAAATTTGTAGAGCAATCACAAAGAAGATAATCTAAGTCATAGAATTCTATGTGACCACATGTTTTGCCCATTCTATGATAGTGTAGCCCGTTTCGTCCAATTTTGAGTTTGGACCAGTCCATTTTTGCCATGGGGGTCACTTTGGAATAGTCCATATTTACATTGGAAATACATTCGGAGGTTCAGATATCCACAATGATCTCTCCTGAAGTCAATTATTGTGCCAAGGATGCCAAAGTACAATTTCTAAGGTATTAAGCGTGTTTGGTAGTATAGCGTTACACTAGTTCTCCGTACATTGTCAACTTAAAAACTTCAGGGGGCATGTACAGGGGGGTTAGCAATTAAAGATTTAAAAAAATTTTACATTTTCATATTCAGATGGACCGTCTCCATATTTCTAGGTGCGTATTTCTTCAAAAACTGCATTTTTGCAAAATAGTGCCCCCCCCCTACCTTTACCGTTTCGGTCACCTAATTATAAGCCCAAGATGCCAAACAACAAATCAGTAGCTCTACAAAGAGCACACCATCTTTAAAAAATGATGACAAAGGACGAAATGTTCAGGGAAGATTACATCCAGTTCATGGAAATTGATTGAAAATGGGTATGCAGAAGTGCCACCAGAAGAAATGGCAACGGAAGATACAAACAGATTCCAATGTGCAGTGCCAGAAATCCATACGTACACTGACAAGACTGAACATAGTAAAAGAGGTTGTAGTGCCTAAGAGTCCTGTCGTAAATCACTTCATCCCTCACATGCTTACACCTTTGTATTACATGGTTCTCATTTAGAAGAGGACTGTACTGCGCAATTACTAAAAGATCAACGCGCAAGCGCCAGAAAACTGGCACGCTTTTATACTGAATTCGCAAACAGAAGTATATTTTTTGCTCCAATTCTAGCGACAATTTTTGCTACAAGTTTGTCCCAAGTTTCAAGTTTTGTCATGACCGTGTGGGTTACCGTGTGGTGGTTGAATGATAAACTGGTGACCGCTATACCTGCGTCGGATATCCCGAAATTCGACAAAGACAAGTTGGGGGTTGGTGATGACACCTAAGCACTGTGGAAAGAGCCCGACCCGCAGTCTGGGGAAATGGTCACGAAGGCCTACCCTGTCAGGTTGCTTGGAATAGGTAAACATCCTTCCTTTCATTTCAAACGGTCAGTTGATACACTTCAGAAATCTCTACTCTTTTCTGTTCTGTTCAAATTATGTATATGGTTGCCTGATGAATTGATGAATCAATTTCTTTGAGTAAATCCAACAAGGAATCAATATATAAAAATGTAACCCCTGAGGTAATAAGTAATATATATATAGTGCCCTGGGGGACAGGCGGGATCGGGCAGCTTAGTTTATTCGGTGACCCAAGACAGTCAGGTCCGCCGATCTGCTATTAGCGGTCCGAATGAGGTCCACCTGCAGCGATAACTCCTTCGGGCACTTATGTGAGATCAGCGGATTGACTGCCTTGGGTTCCCGAACAAAACTCTAAAGCTACCCGATCCTGTCTCGCTCCCAGGGTAAGGCCCCTGGAGCTGTCACAATGTTATTCCAGCCTTTAAAAATTGGTTTTGCATGTGTGACTTCAAACATTGGTTTTTAAAGTCTTATTAAAATTACCTGCTCATAAACATTCTTTATAATCATATGTCCTGTTTACTTTCAGGCAGTCCAAGGTATGTCAGCTGAGCTTGGCACATGTGAACCAGAGGCAGCAGATTCTGAAATGGAAGACAGTGAACAGTTGGGTGAAGATGAGGGAAGAACATCTGACGTGTGTGAAGTCATCGATCCAGTAGAGGTATTTACCATACATTTGTCTCGACTAGAGTTTTGCAAGCCAGCCTTAGATGATTAATGAACAATACAAAATGTAGGGTTTCCTGCCATTTCTTTACATAGTATTTGTAAGTTGGCCTGACATAGTATTCGCAACTATGTCAGGCCTATTAATGCAAAAACTAACCAACGGCAATTCTCCTTTATGTTCAGAGGTCCCACAGTTTGGAACAGCTTGAATAATACATTAAAGTTAAGTCCCACCTTTGCTATATTCAAATGCCACATTAAAGCTGAATTTATAAATAACCCTACTTTCTGTTAGTTGGGTTTACACTTCCTTGTTTCCTTCTGGTAGTTTTCAATGTCTCTATATCCATTTATTATTCAGTCCAATGTGTTTTCATTCTATTGATTCCGTCATGCATTATCCATACTGTTTTTTTTTATGTACTTCGTTGTATAGTTCTGGTAACGTTAACTTTCAATCTATAGTTATATTCATTTATTGTTTCCTAAGTTACGTTTAATTATTTTGTGTAATATGTTTTTCATTCCATGATTTCCGTTAATTATTATCCATACTTATTTAGGTTCATACTTATTTTTTGGTTAAATTAATATGAATGTAATAAGTTAATATAGGAAGGCCTTTTCATAAGCTTTTTGCTTTCGGCCTCCCTAGCACTGTTTATGTTTCACAATTCACTATATGTACTTACTGATATCGTTTTTAAAGTGCGAAACAAATAAACAAAACAAAATAAGTTAAATCAACTCTGTACCATAGAATCTATAAATTACAAACATAAAAACTGTTAGCTTCCAAATCAAAATACTGCCACAGATGCTTCAGCCCAGTGGGGCTCTAGCTGTGCTCTTTATCAGGCAGGCTACCCAGTGGGGGTGCCTGTTGGCATACTTGTTGGCAATTTTCATCCGAACTGTCTCCATATTATGTGATCAAGGTGAAGGACTCACTGGCTTGAATTATGCATGCAGAAATGTTCAGCGAGCGGGGCACGTCTGTATCCTTAAATTTAATAGTAGATGCGTATCAATTACGAACATCGTTTCGCAGCTGTAACCTGCATACCTTGTTCGCTCAAATTCTTGCTGCGACTGTTACGGGAGCGTAAGTAGTCAAGAGGCTGCGAAAGCAGTCCGGGTCCACTTTATCAAATCATGACTGGATGATCTAGGTCATTACCAGTTTATCTTTGATATATCACTTAGTGAATTACTACGTATTCATGGAGTCCATCGTGACAAAACGACGTCGCCAGTTCATGGCCACAAGGGATGCTCAAGATTTGGAGTTTCGCGTAAGTACACGGGCTAGTTGTAATGAGAAGATGACGATGTAAAGAGAGCTGGTCTCTCCGTAATTATGGAAGACATTTTAACGCTGCCATCATTGAGGGACAGGAATTGTCAATATTGCTTCCATGATTTGGTTAAGTTTGTACATTTATCGGCGTCTTGTTAAATGGCACCAGAACCTCTACGGATGTGTAAGTTTGCATTACCACTTCTAAATAACAATTTGTATTCGTTGTCATATTCATGTTTATTGAACCTTGACAAAACATCATTAGAAGCAGTGGGAGGAGTCAAATGGAATCTTGTGAGGTTGCTAATGAATTAATGGTGATTTACACTTCTTGTGCTCTTCAATTAAGTCGAGCTTTCGTGCAGGCCATAAGTTAGATTGTATCAGTTTCTGTGATCATTTTTCCTTGTGGTAATTGAGATTTTTCTGTTCTTGCATATAGGCCGAAGTTAATTCGGCAATTGGCACATTGAGAACCATGCACGTGGAGACTGGCGATGTGAAGAATTTCTCGCCGGCATCACAGTCCACAATACCAGCGGTGACACCTTCTTCAAAGGCGAGAAGATCAAAGCAATCCCGCAGATGCGACATACCGTCCAGAGAGCGCGAAATGGGTACGTAAATCGACAACATCGTAAGCCGCTTTCCGGACACTGAGATCCTGTCCGCGTGTTAAATATTCGAACCTAATTTGCTGCGTAGAATGCAGCTAATTTTCAGATGAGAAGCAAGACCCCAGACACCCATTAAGCATCAGTATCTGCAATTATCCATATTCTGTGTTGTGATAGATAATGTATTCACATGTCACAAAACAAATGTGAAGCTGAAGCCATATACGTGGTCTATCAAATCAACAGTGTGTTTACAGTATACTTTTATTATTTATTTTGCCGTTCACAGGAGGAGGGTGAGACAGATCTACTGGGAGAAGGCATACTCATTCACCGGAGACCCCTCAGGGGCGTTATCCATCATCATAGATGGAATGTACCGAAACAAAACAACCATCCCCCACTCTGCACAGAATACGGTAATTTTCAGATGATGTATATCAGTCTTAACGGCGTTGAATTTACCACAAGCAATTCACTAAATCAGAAAGTGGAATGCAATCCACATTAAAGCTAACCCGCCTGTTGAACAGTTAGACTAGGGCTGCCTACAGAGTGACATACAAATGCTCATTGTATGAATGTTGCCTACACATTTAGTGGTAACGTTACAACAGTATACTTACATTTACACTTACATTGTTGGTATTGTTACAGGACACACAAAAAATGTCAAAAGTGGGGGATGAAGACGCATGTCACTGGTGTCCTCGTCCATGGTCTTGGCCTCACTTTTGCATTAATAGACAACCTCCGATGTCCCATTGATGCTAACCTTACATGCAATGTGCTACTCAAGACACTGAGAAAGGTAGCAACGGTAAGTGGATATGTTGCATTTTATTAATTGCAAACACGTAGGGTAATATTTTCCCCAAAAGTGCAGTGCATTTTTTTGCTCCAGCCATTTTAGATTTTCTCTAGTTAATGATTTAACAATAATCCCCAGATTTGAAGGACTTTGTGGTTATCACAATTCCAAGCCTATGACTCTGGTGCCAATGTTCTAAACTATTCTGTTTTTTAGCTGAAGAAGGTCAGGGCAAAAGTTGGCCAGGAATTCCTCAGTCCGGCAGACCTGAAGTACCTGGGTGACGATAAGCATGATATGTCCGATGAAGAAACCGATGAGGAACGGGAGAAGACATGGGTGGTCAAGCGACCATCCTGGCGGTCAAAGCGACTCACCAGGATTATTGACCGCTGCCAGCCGGCGAAGGAAGCCTTTATTGCAAAAACACCTCAAACTAGATACACTAGGGTTAGGTCTACCGAACCCAGCAATAGAGCTGTGGCAACATCTGTAGGGAAGGAGTACTTAGACGATGAGCAGGGGGGGGTGTAGATGACAGTCAAGCACAAGAGGAAAGTGAGGTGGTGAAGGAAAGTGAGGTAGTGCAGGAAAGTGAGGTGCAGGAGAGAAGTGACGTATCAGAGGGAAGTGTGTTGTCAGAAGACGAGGGAGAAGATGAAATGGAAGATGGGGTACAGCCATTTGACGTTGAAGGGAATGGAGACCATGGTGACAGTGATTGATATGATGTGATATGTAGTTTAATTGCATCAGTGACAATGTATGGCAATGTATAGACAACGAAAGCCACAGTCTGATAATACACATGTTATATTACAACAATTTCAGTTACTACAATGCTAGTGGACTATGTCGGGTGGAATCTACAGTATGTAACAAAGTGTAACTGTTACATCCATCAGATTTCTGAGCTACTTTGCGACATAATATTTGTTACAGTTTCTTTTGCATGGAGTGATAAATGTATTGACCTAGGTGGACAGGTATGGAATCATGACATGATAAAAGTACATTGAAGGTGTCACCACATGTGTGTGGTAGAGATACGTATGTGATTGATTGCATCAACATTTGTTTTTCTTTATTGTATGTATGACAAGTCATAACAAAATGATACTAGTACTTATCTTCAATACTAGTATATCATCTTGACATGATGAACAGATTTCTCTGCATAATCACATTGTATTTTCTCTTTTTGTTCTTTTCTGTAGTTTCAGTCACGCACTAATTAGTTGTGAATAAAGGTAAACATCCATTCACTCCTATATATTTTATAGGCATACACTAGTATAAATATTATTAAATATCCTTAGTAGGCATGTCGGATCTGCAGGTATAGACGAGGTGAGAATAACGTTAATATTCAGTAATGTGTGTGAGGTAGGGATAGATTAAAGCCTGCGGAAAATTCAAATACCAGATCTGTTTATAGCCACAACGAATGCAGGGGATATGACTTATTCAAGAAGGACGTCATGAAAGGTAGGTACTCTGTAATGTAACGTGAAAAGTGACATGGTGGACAGTATGTATTTTCTAAGTCGCTCAGGATAAGTTAATGAAGCAGGATATGCCATTTGTACATACAGCAAAACTAACCAAGTCCACTCAGAGGACTAACAAAATCTGGTCCATTTGGACAGATTTATTAATACAAATGGTAGTTTTTTTAACCTTAAGTGCCGAAATCACCAACAAAAATTAGTCACATTGACCTTGTAGAGGTTGTCACTTTGTCAGGTGTGTCTGTGTAGAGAAGTTTCTGAAGCTACTTGTGTCTTCTGTCCGAAAGGGGGCTTTCCAATTTAACTGTTAATAGAGGAATGGTTGCAGTTTTCTATTCAGTGTTTATTGCTACCTAATCTGTTTTACTTATAAAGAGGTATTAGGAAGAGGACCTTTTTTTAGTTTGGTTTCCCAGACATTGTAATAATAACACCAGATACTTGACAGGACAAAGAGCACAGGGAGCTGAAGACCTGTAGCAACCTGGTTCGTACCGAAATTCAGATTACTGATCACAACAGTGAGAGACTCTAAACTCAGACTGTTTGACAAAAGTCTCCACCCCACCCGTTTGCTATTTTTGATAGGTGACACTTTGAGTGGAAGGCCCTGAGAACAGCTACGCTGTGCTGCTGGCGACTATCTGCAGAAGCCGGCTCTCTCTCCCAGATGAGAGTGGCCATCAACCGGGCACGGGCTGAAAAAAAAAGTTTAAGAACTTTCAAATATCAGATGAGTTCTTCTGCCATACCAGAAAAGGGCACATTCTAGCTGCCCTCATAGTGATCCCTGGTTTGGAGTCGCCTCAGGAATAAGCAAAGGCCAAAAGAAGCCAACAGTGAAGACCCTGAAGGCCGAGCCTTACATTTACAACTTTGTGAAGTGCCATGGCCAACACCAACCAAACAACGCGCGCGCGATGTGAACAGATAGGCATGGTGACCCCAGAGCAATGTGAGAGGAACTAGAGAGCGTCCACGGTACAAAGGGATTACCTAACATTGACCCTGGCAGAGTGAAGGGAGGTAAGCATCCCAGACGTGGGCTCGAGTGAAAAAAAAGGCGAATACTGCATTAAGTTGGGAGTTCGGTGTGTGGACAGACGAGGAGAGACGCGCACTCTTGGCTATATTCGCGGACACAGCCATCCAGAATTGTTAAGTCTGTCTACTGCACAGTTTGATGCGCAGGGAGGATCACAAGGCAGCAGACTGCCAACCCTGATGATACAAGATCTGTCGCTGCTTAACTTCCTGTATTGACTTTTTTGTTGCTGCAAAGTTAGACCCTGAATGTATATCAATACAGGATGAGCCGCAGCTGAAGAAAGGGGAAAGGAACAGTCGCACAGGCAGTTTAAGGCCTGTGACACCTGTAGATTCTCAGTCGAGCAGTTATATGGCCATAACTTTTGATGTAACCATCTGTTTTCAACAATTTTTGGCCAGTTAACGTAATTCACCCATATTCAAAATATGATGACAAGAAAATTGTGCATCCTCAATATTTTGGTTTAAAAAACCATTTTTTGGTAAAAAATAGGGATGCTATTAAAATGGGTCTGTGCCCACTATGAAATGATTGTCTGAGTCATATTTTCTGGAGTAATAGATTATATCTCTGTGATATCTAATATGCCCGGGGATCGTGCCGCTATACCTAGGTAAGACTCAATTTTGGGCCAAAAACAGAATTTTTTGGTATTTTTCGTACAAATATCAATACAGCCACGGAAATCAAAGATATTGCAAGAAGACCCGCTTGATTTCTGAAGGTCTAAGGCTTAATGAACCTAAATCTGCCCAAAACTCGTAATAAAACTGGTGCCCTGATGTGGGCAGGGGCCGACGAAACACTACTTACCCTACAAGAACTGCACCCAAGTAAGACATGTTTGACTGTACGTAACGTTAACCGATAGTAAAATATGAATGTTTTATGTCTGTATCTGTTAAATCGCTGTTGTATCAATGCGAAATTTCGCAAGCAGTTAGCCTTATAAGGCATCAGTTAGCTGCCATACAATCATTTTGGGCTAGAAATACCGATTTATAGCATTATTTTGCTGTTTCCTTGAAGTATGAGCGCCTCGCTGTTTTCCCGCCACTCCACACCCCGGGAGGTCGGAACGCATGTTCGGACTGTACCACTTGCAGCTCTCGCGGGGGGTGCCCTTTTGTTAACCGCTTCTAGTTATGCCGATATTTGATAAATACTATATCAATATCTTTAGCATTCAACATTAATAAGTCTCAAGAAAAGTAGTTAGTGTGGCCCGTAAGTTCCTGTTTTCGCAATGTAACATTAGGTACTGACATTGGACCGTTCTAAAAACGCTCCGGCCCGGCGGGGTTACCTGAGGTCACGCAGTGGTTCGAATTTCATGTTCGACCAAAATTGTCACAGGCCTTAAACTGCCTGTGCGGTACGCTGCAGTTTTCTGTCATCACAACGATATTGCTTCGTTTCTTTCTTTTGTGGTGTAACCAAGTTGACCCTTTTGCTTCGTAAACTGTATTGACTTTTTGTTGCTGCAAAGTTAGACCCTGAATGTGTGTTTGTTTTTAATATTTGTAAACATGTAGTCTAACAATCATGATGACTTTTTCTCCTCAAGGCTTGCTACACTTCTAGATGCAGCGGCTGCACTTCGAGAGGCAACCCGGGTAAGTGTAATCGTACCCACAGGAGCCCGACTTGTTGAATAAACATGAGACAGATGCCTGGAGTCTTACCTGTAACATGTAGTCGTGCAACGGTTTCTTCCGTAGATGTGCTGAAATACTTTTGGTGACAGTCAACGTATGTAAACTGAACGAACATGTACGGCTGTATTTGATTTTAACAAACAGAAGCCAGGAATGGCTAGCGTTACACATTTGCATTGACTTTTAATTGAACTTGACACGGAATTCTCGTGAAGTTCGCAAGATATGCTACTAAATAACAGTCTCCTACCTAAAACACTTTAAATCATTTCCCCGCCCTTAATAGGAGATGAAGGAGTTCGGCCCAAAACTTGCCCTCATAGAGGGCTGAGGGCAATTTGGATAAGCTGGACACAATCGAGAGAAAATTGGACTGGCTTACCGACAAGGTCAAGAAGCCGAAGAGTAAGGTAGGCGCGCGTATAAGCCTCAAACTACAACCAAACATTCTTTGCTTAACTTCTATTCTATTGGCATTGGCTTAAGTTGAACGGCCCTTTCATCACAATGTCCTGTCGTTAATTGTGTTACCCGTTTGTTTTTCGCAGGGCACGCCAAGGTGGCACCCCCCTCCACCCCAGGGGCTGGAAGAGGGGACCTGCGGCTGGAGTCACCATCTGGGAGCCGGGGCTTGATAGGAAGTGCTGCTTTGGGTGGGGCGATCAGGGGGGCTTTGACTTTCGTAAACGAGCCCGAGTTGCAGAAGATCGGCGCCTCACCCACACAGCACCCTATCGAGCCCCGGTCCTTCACCGACATGGACAGGACCTTGGAGACAGAAATATGGAGATTTATCGTCAGCAACCCTTGGTTGTCTCTTCTATGCCATAACAAACATTACCGGACACTATCCATGTCCTGCAGTAATGCTCTTACCAACTCCTATATGACAGGGACTATCCAATCAGTGACTACGTTTTTGATTGAAGTGATTAGAAAAATCAACCAAATGAAATGTTCAAATTTAGTTTTAGAAATCCTAAAAGCAATCGACGCAGACAGATTGGAGATCAACGGTTTAACCTATTCTATCATGTATCATTTTTGTGAATTCCAAATTTTGTGAATTCCAAATACATTGTACAATCTTCAGCAGACTATAAAACATGAGTCGACATGATATAGACATAATATGTACAATGGTATGATATTGAAAGGGAAATAGCTTTCATGACCATGACCGTACTACAACGACGGTGGAGTTCAAGAAAGCCCTGGATAAGGTGTCAGCCTCCGTGGGTGGTTGTTTGTTTGTTTGGTTTCAAGAAACAAAGGGAGGGCAACTGAAGCCCCGATCCCCCTTATGCCCTAACGTTGTTGGCTTAGCCCTAACGATAGAGTTGCCATGGATGCAGTCGGTCCACTCCCAAAGTCTCAACAGGGTTCTAAATATCGTCGCGATCTACTACTTCACCAAATTTGTCAAAATTTTCCCCCTCGTCGACGACACTGCTCCTTCTGTTGCCAAAAGCTTTTACCAGGCGTGGGCGTGTAGGCACGGCGTCCCTACATCCTTACATACCGACAAAGGATCTAACGTCGAATCGAAACTGGTCACTGAGCTCTGAAAGTACTTCAAGACCCATAAAACGCGGACCACGTAGTACCATCCCCAATCTGATGGGTCGGTTTAACTATGACTCATCCTGTACTTAATATAAATACGTCATCCTACAGAAACCCGTTCAGACACATCATCCTCATAGTAGAGAGAAGGCAGCTGCGCTTTAAAGATGTCCTGACACATCCCCTTCCGTTTCTCCTGCATATACTCATGGCTTTTCGTAAGACCAACAAAGCTACCCTTGCAGGTGGTACAAGTATTCAATGTATCGTCTACATGTAATTGTTTGTCCTTATGTTATGGGCCTGGATGCCTGAAAATAAACCATTGAGAATAATATACATTATTGTTGGCTTAGCCCTAACGATAGAGCTTTACAGCTGAGAAGATCAGAGGTAGAGAAGAATACCAAATACCTATTTCATCAAAGAAAAGCTGAATCTGCAGACAAGATTTTCAAGGCTCTACAATGGCTTGGGTATGCAGTTAGACGACGCAAAGTCCGCCAGTTGAGAAAAGAGATACCAGAGGTCACTGCAGTTACAGACGAGAAGTCCACCAGTTGAGAAAAGAGATATTCTGTCAGCTAGCAAAATGATACTTGTATACTCCAAGTTAAGATGCTAATATCTGCAGTATTTTCTGAATGGCAGTCAGAAATAAGGAATATATTATCCGTTTCACAAAGATTCAGATAAAGATCAGACAAGGTAGGATGAGGTGAAGCTGTTGTTACAGGTTCTTAAGGTACCATCACCCTCGCCAACCACATCCAGCATTCTTCCACCACCATGTGCCCGGGCTAGTGGCCCTGTCTGCCCACCATCAACACTTCAACATCAGTTTGATGAGCCAGAAGTGCAATGGCGGAGACAGAAGTGCAATGAAAAGCTGAAGAAGAGGAGGAGGTCTGATATGTCTGCCACAGCTTCATCCTCACATGAAGAGTTAGTAGCACCAGTACAAGGCACAGACCAAAATCTACTGAATAGGGTGTAGACAACACACGACACTATCTTTGAAGATGGGATAGAGGTGTTCAAAAGACCAGATTTGACCCTATGGCTATATATAACCCCACGCAAGTAACATTTAAGACAGATGACATAAGGCAGACGGAGTGGCTGAGTGCAGATATTGCTACTGCAAACCCTGCATCACCACTCCCGAACATTTCTGGCTTGCGGAGCTGCCTGTCAGTGAGGCAAATGAGGAGAGCTATTAAAGTATACGTTCTTCTGTGGCACAGATTGCTCAGGCGTTGCAAATTATCGAGCAGAGTAACATGCACAGCAGGACAAGACACGGCAATTACAAGCAATAACATAGTGTATATGTATGTGTTCTCCTTGGTGTATTATTGAGTAGCTTACCCAATCTATATCCCCACTATTTTCTACAACTCTACTGAAAACAATCACCAAACCTTCAATTACAGCACTGCTCCGGGAGCCAGTGTGGTTCTACATCTGGTTCCCTGTAATTGAACCAGCAAAAGGGACTCTCATAGAGAGGAAGCACATAACATCTCCTCCAGACTTGTCCTTGGGAAACCTGAGGGAACTTCTGGACGTAAAGGTGTTGTAGGGGATGGCTTCACCTATCCCGTGCAGCTAATGTTCTGGGGACGGAGATCAAGTGCACAGGGGCTAGAAGATGTTTTGGACTTGGCGGTTAGTTCTTCCTCTCCAACGCCTCCTGTTTGGGACGAACAAGAAGACGTTTTGAATGTGGTGGATGTGGACAACTATCTCCAACCAAGCCATAGCTACGTCCTACGAAGAAGCATGAAATAATGTTATTCGTGCCCTATCGAATGTGCAATAAATGCTGTTCTATTCTATTCTATAGCCCGAATAAACAAGACCGACCCTCCGTGGTCAGTTCTGGAGCGTGAACCAGCGTGTTCGGACCTCATTGTGTTCAGTCAACAACGACAACAACTATTGGGGAAGAGAAGACTGTTCTCCTCGACCACTATGCTGAGGCCAACATCTGCAATGCCTACATCGACCGGTATGTGTGCGAGGGCCAGTTTGGAGCCTCCAAGTAGGCAGTGGCTACCCGCTACGACGCACAGTTCCACTTCTACCGGCAAAATGAGTTGCTCGAGGAGATGTTTGCAGGGGACAATGCTTATAACAAGCAAATCTATGGTGGTAAGTGAAAATTACATTTTTTGTTGATACTGTAAACTTGCACAACATCCCTCGAAAGCTTCCACCTCCACCTAAACCGCTTTATCCTTGGCACCTCAGCAGGGCCAGGGCAGTCAACTTGCAGGCTTACCTGCTGGAAGGGGTCCACAGGTGGAACAAGGCAAGAGGAGACGCAGCCATTGACTGTGAAGATAATAGTCGCACATTTGACAAAGAGCTTCCGCAGAGGGCAAACTGCCTTTCTTAAGAAATCCTTCTCAAAGAAGATAAGAAAAAAGAAGACGATTTTGCTTAAATGTCTAAAAAAAATTTGGAGTTTCTCGTTTTGCTTGAATTTTATTCTACATTTTCTTCCTGCAAGATATAAGAATTGTCCATGGGGTAAGCAAAATAAGAAATAAAATCATTTTTGGTAGTGGAGGCACAGTCCCCGAAGTCTGGGTTTCCGAGAGGCTGGACAGCTGTAAGAATACTATAGACCCAACAATACCTAGGTAAGCTGTATGTTCTGTCACAAGCCAAATAATTAAAAGCTGCTGTAAGCTCTGCTTACTTCGTTGCAAGTAAATATTAGCTTTGTCAATCGGATGTAGACAGTGTGCAGCTGTTGCTCTTCGAGGAGATGAAGTAGTCATCTGGACGGTCTCCACATGTACAGCTGTGCCATTTTTATCAAAGGAGCTGCTGTAAAGAAAAATAAATGACAATGAGAAAAATTTTCTGAACAAAAAATGTTGCCTAATTTAGCTGTTGATGCCGATGAGAAAACTCTAAAAAAATTAGCCAAGAATGTTGACCATAGAAAAAAGTGTCAATATTTTCTTTAGTTAGCAAAAAAAAGCTGGTGAAATAATCAATTTGGTCCGACTTGAGGTTGATACGTCACTCTTACAAAATTCATTAATACTATAGCTAACATGTACATTACTACTACGTTAACTACAATCAAAATTCTTTTGAGATTCTGAACCAAACAATTGGGGACGACACACATTCCACCAGTGCTGCCTGAAACAACACGGTGTGGTTTACCTGAAGTGAACGATAAAATGTATCGACTTTCTCTACAAGAAAATTGTCAATTTACCTGCAGCAAATCTGTATAATAGGTTTCAAACCCTGATAGTGACATACAAAAATGAACCAAAGCGGAGTACCAACCTCTCGCCACCGCCTTTCTTCTCCAACTAAAGCTAAGGGTTGCGTGACAGAGAAACGTAAAAATCCCTCCGCCACCAGACTGGCTTAAGCTGTGTACCAGCAGCTAAATTACACAAAACATTCTTTAGATCTTATTTCATAAAAAGGATTAACAACTATACCATAATCTGGAATTACGCTAATAATGTAAGACCCGACACTTTATTCAGTGGTTGTGTCATTGTTGTGTAGTACTATTTTCTGGCGGCACATGTGCACATCATGTCTGAGAAGGGTATTCGGTGGCGTGGGTCGACGAGGCTCGCTTGGGGTTTGTCGGACAGTCGCCTTTTTGAAAAGATGTTGTGATTGTTATTTGATCTCCACCATGTAGTCTATCCAGAAAACTGACATCTCCAGGTAATAAAGAATCTAATGAAGTGTAAGATAACGTTCTTAAGAGTCCATTCCATGTCACCGAAAGGGTTGTCATTGTCACTATTTGCAAATGTTTTCAATTTTTTGTAATAATATGCCAAAGGGATTCTATACTTTTGAAATATTTCGAACGTTATTTGGACTTTCTAAATAGTTGTGTTAAAATTCAAAAATATTCATGATGTGGCTCGGATATTTTCGATAGTATGATTTGCTAATTTGGATATATCCGCGCATCAATTTGAGACTGTTTCAAAAAAAAAAAAAGTTTTCAACTCCTATAAATCTGTTGTTGCCGGAGTGTGAAAGGGCAGGCATCACACCCCCAGTGTTGCTGAGCGGATGGAGAAAGGACCAGCCAACTCCCACCATAACCAACATGATGGTGGCTGAAATTGAAGCTTATCGTGCCAAGACGAAGGCAACATTTCCTGTGGCGAAACAGTGGCTGGAAAGACTACTTGGGAAGGCTTCTTTGATGGTGTGAAGAGAATCAGCTTTGAGCAGTCACTGAGATCAAGGAGACAGAAGTTGAATAAGGCAAAACAAAAGAAGACCACAAAACTTCTCGACAAACTGAAACAAACATACACAAAGCCTATCCCAAGAAATGGAGAAGCTAATGATCCACAACCATCAACCTACTTCTAATCCTTCTCAGAAGCTTTAAGCTGCAAAAAGTCAAGGATGTACAGCTGCGGGAAATGGTTGTCAAACAGTTCCATTTGGAAAAAGAGCTGGAGACTGTGAGACACCAACAAGAAAAGGTTGAAAAAGCAACAAGTAAAATGATGGAAAAAGTCAAAGAAAGAGAAAGGAAGGTGAGGGAGAAAGAAGAAAAGAAAACCAAGGAACATGTCACGGAACATGTCACGGGTGACAAGGAGATCAAGGAAAGAGGGAACTCTCCACATTGTCAAAGGAAACACCAAAGAAGGGGCAGTTCACTCTGTTAAAGAAACAGCTGACTTACCACAAAAAGAAGAGAGCATTGCAGCAAAACAAACTGTATCTTCTCTGAAGACCTAAAGGACCTGAAGAAAGAAAAGGCAGGGTTGGAAATGGAACTGCAGCACTGCCAACTGAAGCTGGAGCTTGCACTTGATGAGAAGTACACAATAGATAGAAGGACCCCAACCCACAAGTCCGTACACCAACGACATGCGGCACTGTTGCTATGATCTTTTGGAACATGGAGTCAGTTCTCTGAAGTGACCGTTTCAAATGTAATCTATGCTGTTCTACATATTTTGTGCAAGTATGACGTGAAGAAAGAAGATTTGCCTGGGGTTACGTTCTGTCAGATATTAAGAGAGGAGGCAGGCATTGTTTCTTCAGTGCAAATTGATGAAGAACTTGCTGCTTCCAAGGATCCAACAATACACAGTGATGGTACATCCAAAGATGGCATTAAGTACAATGGCTACCAGCTGACCACCGGGAAAGGGCAGCACCGAACTGCAGGGATCCTCAAAATGTCTTCTGGACAGTCTGCAGAGCAGCTGGAGGGGCTCCAATTTACTCTGAAGAAATTGGCCATGATTTCGAACAGTAGACACCACCACCCATGCCAAGCAGTTACTGTCCAAAATCAAGAACACCATGGGGATGATGTTGCTAGCCAAAAACATTTCAACGAGCTGCTGGAGGAGTACAGGGCGGAAATCCTTCCAGATGTGATTGATGGCCGGGAGGATCTTAGTGCTGAGGTTCAGCAGAATATCAGCGCCATGAACCACATGTATTGTCAGCTGCATGCCCTTGTCGGCTGCGCCACGTATGCAGACGAAGCTATGATGTCCCTGGAAGGGATCTGCTGCATAAATTCTATTTTTGTATCTTTTTGGTGGCAAATGCTTGTAACTGCACAAGGGAACGACAAATTCACATGCTATTTTTCTATGCACATCATACAGTTTGTTAATCACCACAACTTCGTGGACAATCCCAAGGACGTGAAGGACCTGATTTACCGCTTTAGCCAGGTCCAGGAGGTCAGCTATGAGTTTGCCTCTCAGCTCAACGATTCGTAAGTAAATTGTGATGTTAAATTGAGTCTATAGTTTGTTTAGGAACTTTTGCCTTGATTTGTCTTAATTAGGGGTGTTGCTCAGATGAGACATTTATTACTGTTGATGCATTTAAGTTCTTGGGGATTTAATTTCAAGGTAAAAAGGATTTTTCTCGGTTTGTGGTAGCACCATCATACGGTGCCGTGTAGTATCTTATTGCCATGGAAAATGTTCGCGGTGGTTTTAAGTTCGCGGTGAAGCGGCCACCGTCCAAGCCGCGAACATTAAACAACCGCGAAAGTTTCTGCATTTACGGTAATTTAATTTCTTTTGTTTTTTTAAAACCTTTTGCCTTGTAGCGCAACGGCTGCTGGATTCAAACTGATCGCTTCATCTGACTTGTTGTTCGTTGTCGAGTCCTGGCACCTTTTTTGTGCGGACATTGCTGTCTTTATGTGGTAAGAATGTCTTTTATCACACTTTTCTGTCAAGATGTTTAATTGTTGAATAATTGAAGAGACATTTCTACTCCCTGCAAGTGTCACATTGCTAGTCAATCATCATCATCTTCTAGTCAATACTGCAGTACATATACTGTAACATCTGTCAAATTCCTTCATTTCTTTCCAGAGGGAGGAGTGAGGTTGCTGCTTCGAGTGCTTCGGTAGCTGCTAGATAATAAAAAAAATGAACTGACACATAAGTCTCCTTTTTTTCTGTCATCCAAAAGGGTCACCCGTGGGCAGGCCTCCCCACATCATCTGTCAGGCTTGCTGGAACTTGTTAACACGGCCCGTATTACCCCCAGCATTTTATAGTGATTTCCAGTTAGTGAGACCCTATGGACAAAAAAACTGCAAATCTATCAACCACTAACTTAAGCTAGCCACCGAATAGAAGCCACGTCCGCTTATCGACATAATGGAAATTCTTTTCAAAGAAATTCAATTACAATATGAGGAAGTCAAGTGGGCATTTGTTGATATCGTCAACGCCCACCTGTTGCACAAGGAGCACATGCAGCAACTAATCGACCTAAAGAAGAAATGATAGAAATGTACATGGTCTTGACTTTGGTGAGCCCAGCCAACAGGAAACGCCCACATTTGACACAAATGATGTGTTGAATGACTTAGAGAGAAATGTGTCCTTTATATTTGCTTGTGGTTATCTAGGCTGACCCAAGTACTATGCCACACAAGATGCCTGTTGGAGAAGACACAGATGTATATGCCTTAGAAGTATTCGTCGTCGCCAATGTTGTTCGCGTACCTGGGCACTGAAACGACAGCGGCGGTGGAGTGGACGCTGTGCTTCAGGGAACGCAGCAAGCATTGGTGGGAACATGATGTTCTACAGACCTTCACGGACAAAGATTCGTTGGAAAACTGCAGGATGAAAAGAAACACATTCGTAGCAAGGTATAGGTGAGGTTTAGGACTGCAATAACCGTGAGCAAGCCTGTAGGGCATGACGAAGCCTTCCTCAGCAGGCAGCCCGGAGCCAGTTTAGGCCAGGCAGCAGCCATTGTAGGAAGCCAGACCGCATGTGGCAAAGAAGGCCAGCGCAGAGCCAGTGTAGGAGCCTGTTTCTGATGGCAACCCAGAGCTGTTGTGGTAAGCCAGCCCACAATCAGTATGGGAGCCCAGCCCTCAGCTATTGTCGGCGAAGGAGGCCAGGCTGCAGCCGGCGACCAGGGGCTTACGGCGGCGAAGACCAGGGTGCTTACGGCGACGGAGACCAGGGCGCTTACGGCGGCGGACACCAGGGCGCTAACGGCGACGGAGACCAGGGCGCTTACGGCGGCGGAGACCAGGGCGCATACGGCGGGGAAGACCAGGGCGCATACGGTGTGGGGGGCCAGTGCACATACGGTGTGGGAGGCCAGGGTGCATATAGAGGGGGGGACCAGGGCACGTACCGCAGATGATTGTTTGAATTTTGTATTACAGCAATGGTGTGTATTGAAGTATAGGTGACGTTTTGCTCCGAAATGTGAGAGAAGGGAAAAACATTTTGCGGCGTATTTAGTTAGTGCTTTGATAAACTGTTATGTAACTGAAGGCCCGCGTGGCAGTTTAGTTTTACAGAAACAATTGTATAGAGTATTTCAACTCAGATGTCGTGAAAACAGTTCGAATGCGTATTGTGAGAAATCCGAGGGTGGTTGTGGAAGTTGTTGAGATGGCCAGGGCAGACCACCGACTGACCGTCGGGCGATTTGCGGGTCAGTAAAGGGGGGGGGGGGGTGTTAGCGGGGCAAGTTTAGGAAATCTTAGGATCGAGTAGACGTCCTAGTCCTTGTTGTTGAGGACCTCGATCGGCTAAGGGCCTAGTCCTTGTCGAGGACCTCGATCGGCTAAGGGCCTAGTCCTTGTTGTTGAGGACCTCGATCGGCTAAGGGCGGTCAGGTTGTTGGTTCGTGTGTATTCCCTCTCTCCATCCTTGCACATGTACAAAAAGGAAGTCTAAGTTTAGACGGCACGTCACAGTCATCTCCCTAAAGGGGAATCCTGCAGCACCAGCATCTTCACCGGGGGACCTCCCACTGGAGGCCGGCGATTGTGGCAGCACTTGAGGATAGACTGTGGACGTACGTCGGTGCAACGTGCAACAACACGGGAGGAAGAGAGACCGCGGGGGATCATCAACATGGGAACAACCTGACTGGTCGGAACTTGGGGGAACTGTGAGAAAAGAAGAGAGAAGGCGGATTTCCTTGACGGGCTTTTAAGGTAGATAGAACAAAGTGGTTCACCGCCCTGTGTTATTGTCTTTGATGACCTTTGATGAGAAGAAACAACAAAGACACTGTCAACAATGTAACACATTTAGCAGGCAGGTTAGAAGGTTTCTCCTGCTGCTTGGACCAGACGGCTGTCTGGCAAGTAAGTGCCATGAGCTCTGAAAGGTAAAGTTAACTGGCGGCTCACTTGCTCAGCCAGAAAAGGACCGTAGTGAGTAGTGTAGAGGAGTTGGGAGAAGTCATGACCGTGAACTGCACTTTCCGATGAAGAGGTTAACCCAAAAAGAAAGAGTAATGCTGGATGGCAAGAAGGCAGTTGTGGAAGGCTTGGCTGAAGGTGTACTGAAGGACAATTGGGATCCCACAGCTGCACAAACTCCTGGCAGCCCTCCAGCAAACGGACAACAAAGGTGGCGATGTCTTAGTTTGGGAGAGCTGTTCTCAAAAGTTATATCATATACAGTCAGCATGCTGAGCCACCAGTGATGTCCAGATACAAGTACATGGTGTCCATAGTAGAATCTCTAGTAGGTGACTATGCCTCACCTGGCAATGTTAGCAGAAAACGGAGATCGGCAGATCAGATATAAGAAGGATATCCTCTTCCTGCCAATCTGAACCAACACTGAAATAGGTTGCTTTATAAGGGCCAAATATAACTCAGGGAAAGTTGTGCAAAGGAAGCATCAGCAATTTAACAAAAACTCAATGGCCTCATGTTTAGTGAGGAAAATTGTAAAAGTGCCTTCCCAAGGTCACAATATTGGAGTAATGATTCGAACCCATCACCTCTGGGGTTTGGGCCAACCACCTAATTGACTGCACCACATGATTCCACTTTTCACCTCAAGTGATTTTAAGGAGTTTTTAAATGTGTCATGGAGAAAACTAAATCCGAAAATAAAAGGGTTTCCTTTTCCCCCATGTCTGCAGTTATCAATCCCTTAATCTGATGTTTGTATTTAGTAATTTTAATTTGAACAAAAAGATATAGAGGGTTGCCTTTTACTAGAAAGTTTCCCAACCATAGACATATTTCAAGAAATGATATATTATCAATTATCAGCTTCCTAATTACATTTCAATTCTAAATGGATATTATGAATATTATGTAAGGTATCTACCAGACAATTGTATGTGTGTTGAAGTATGAACTCCCCTTTTAAACACATGATACATGAATTTACAAGTTGTTCCTGTTACTTGCTGTTCTTCCTGTTCTGTACTATGGATACAGAGTTACATATTAGACAGTCTTTAACATAGCCAGGTTCAGTTATTTGATGAAAGTTGAAACAATACCATATGAAATCAAAACTATGCAAAACTAAAGCCACTATCATTATGTCTTAAAATTAGTATTTGTGATATCCTGTGGTTAATTCTTAGATGAAACAAGTCACTTTGCCATTGAAGATCAGACTGATGCTCCAGACTTTAAAACATATTTTGACATTCATTATGACTTTTGACTTCCTCACTGGCACACTATCCTCAGATCAACTTTCCCATACATCTTGCCAGTTCAAAGCTTCCGACCAAAGCCAGTAAGGTTTAATAGCTGTGAGAACCAGCCGTGGCATCAGTAAATGTAAGCTCATCTTAGCCAGCAAAACAGTTTGCTGGCTAAAGTAGGATGAGCCAGAATGTGCCCAAGTTCAGGAAGTTGCCATGGAGACCTCTACAGTGCATACAACAGCCAGTCACCCAAAGAAAGGCACCTGGTTCCCTTGCAGTTTTGCAGCCGCTTCACTGACAGTCACCACAGGGGATTTGTCACATGTTGCTAAGCAACACCCGGATAATCCTGTGACAGAAGCCAAGGAATTTGACTGGGTTGGAAAACTCCACCTGAAATTGACTGCCATTCGTAGACTTGATTTTTGACGTATGGTTCGGAGCACTTGCGGAGGACATGGGATTCAAGCCGGAAAGTGCACAGAGAGTGGCCAGAAACTGCGTAGAGCATCACAAGAGCATGGAGCTACTAAAAATAGCAGTCAAGGGTGGAATAGATGAGATGCTTGTGCCATATGTACGGCAAAAACTGCAACAACTTACAGGAAAATGAACCCATCAATGGCTAATCTTGCGAGACCTTTCTACCTGCTGTTTATCATAATTACATTCTATCACCAACTGCACAGGTCAATATACAAGTAACTAACATCAAGCCTACCGCTCTCAGAGTGGCAACCCTGAGTCCTCGGTACTTCTCCCTGGCAAATGACATCATGGTCAAGTGGAGGCCGGAAAAAAAAAACAGAAGCAAGCAACTACCAATGTGTCACAGTCGCTATTTCAGTGCCTATGTGGCATAAATAACAAAGGGCAGTTGTTCCTTCGCCAATGGCAACATCCAGAAAAAGTTGGACGATGTTGAAGCGCCAGTTTTCGTGGAAGTTTACGGCAGGCAGTTGAACCATTTGTTCGGAGCATTTTTCGGTGCCAACTTCCATTCTTTACGCTGATTTCTTGGTTTTACTTGAGCCTACGTCTTTGCGTTTAGATCCTGGTGGATTTATTTCAGCCTACGTCTTTGTGCTTAGTTCCTGACTTGTCGGCTATATTCGCTGTGCGGTGAGTACCCTGTTTTAGCGACTTCAATATGGCAGGGGGGGGGGGGGGCTTCCAAGTGTGTTACCGCTCAATTCCCCTTCCCCACTAACGGTCCCTTCTATTGGGACATTCTAACATCTCAAGGCTATTGAAACTGTCTAACAGGGGTGCCCTATGGTATGCACCCTAACTTAGCACAGATTTTTTGCTGACCTTGTTATGCATTAGCATACCGTGTTTGTTGCCACTGACTACACTGATTAGAAAGTGGTGTAGGTGCACCAACTGTCGGCAGATGGCAACCGTACGCGAGTGCGTGCGGGGCCATGATTTGACGGCAGCGGAGGCGACGGCATTTACTGTCCAGAACAAGGCCGTCCTCGACGCAGCATTCAACTTCCGAAGATTGCCGAGAAGATTTACACTTTGTTGTTTATAGGTAGGGCAGTATAACAGTATAACAGCTCGGCCAAAGTAAAGTAAAGTAAGTAAGTATAACAAAAACATGAACAACGCCTTCACTTCGATAACCCCCAGTTACAGGCTAGACTTAGGACTACATTTCGTGTAAACAAACTGTCTTATGTAAATAGACTAAAGTTCGGATGTACGATGATGATGATGACACCTTTGATCAATATATACGTACTCACTCGTTTACAGTATTACAACGAGTATTACACTCTCATACTTGAGGAAAAGATTTCCTCAGATGACTTCGAGATGCCATTAACGTTGAAAAATGGCAAAACATGATGGGCACAAATCAAGGTGAGAATATAAGATTCAAAAGATTGGTGTGGTTGTTTAAGTTGGTTACGACGTATTTTGAGCAATCGAACTTGAATATGAGATGATTTCACATAGTGGTTAGATAAATAGATACAAATAGTCTCAAATGTATGTATGTGCGAGTGGGTGTTTATATGCGAACAAAACATGTACATGCATGTACACGTACAGGCATCAGAATGCTTTCAGCTACATTCTGAGGGGAACAGATACAATTCATATATTCATTGACTACTAAGTGCAACTTTGAGAAAATATAAATAGCAACTACAACTTGAATGATTGTTTTAATTCTTCTTTACAGAAACATACTCAATTCGCCTGGCCAAAATGTGCCGTACAAAACAAGGAGACGTACAAGAAGATGCCGCACGGCAAGGTGACCAAGGAGCCGCAGGACGGCAAGGTGACCAAGGAGCCGCAGGACGGCAAGGTGACCAAGGAGCCGCAGGACGGCAAGGTGACCAAGGAGCCGCAGAACGGCAAGGTGACCGAGGAGCCGCAGGGCGGCAAGGTGACCAAGGAGCCGCAGGACGGCAAGGTGACCAAGGAGCCGCAGGACGGCAAGGTGACCAAGGAGCCGCAGGACGGCAAGGTGACCAAGGAGCCGCAAAACGGCAAGGTGACCAAGGAGCCGCAGAACGGCAAGGTGACCAAGGAGCCGCAGAACGGCAAGGTGACCAAGGAGCCGCAAAACGGCAAGGTGACCAAGGAGCCGCAGGACGGCAAGGTGACCAAGGAGCCGCAGAACGGCAAGGTGACCAAGGAGCCGCAGGACGGCAAGGTGACCAAGGAGCCGCAGGACGGCAAGGTGACCAAGGAGCCGCAGAACGGCAAGGTGACCAAGGAGCCGCAAAACGGCAAGGTGACCAAGGAGCCGCAGAACGGCAAGGTGACCAAGGAGCCGCAAAACGGCAAGGTGACCAAGGAGCCGCAGGACGGCAAGGTGACCAAGGAGCCGCAGGGCGGCAAGGTGACAAAGGAGCCGCAAAACGGCAAGGTGACCAAGGAGCCGCAGGACGGCAAGGAGAGCATGGATCTTAATCTTGATCTTCAGATAGGTGACACTGCCTATGAACCAGACGACGGTTGGTTCATAGGCGAGGTGAAAAGTGTTGCCAGCACAATAGCCAATATCAGATTCATGGTGGCCAAAGATGGCATATTCAGGAAGGCCTACGTTTTTGCCCGAAATACTTTAGTTACTGTTAATACTTAATTTGCATAATCAACTAGGTAAAAGGAAAACTGTCGACTATTTGCATAAGAAAGTATTTGACGAATCCTTCCTGAACATATGTTTAGGCTAAAGTTAGATTTTGACATGTGATATTATCTTCAGGATAAAACTGTTGGACATTCACATGTGATACTATATTTAGGACATCATTATTAGGTATTGATATGCGATATTGTGTTTAGGCTAAGACTGTTAGACATTCACATGTGATACTTTATTCAGCCTATAGTTGTAAGATTTTGACATGTGATACTACTAGTATGTTTAGCATAAGACTGTTAGATATTCAAATGTGATACTTTATTCAGGCTAAAGTTGTAAGATTTTGACATGTGATACTACTAGTATGTTTAGGCTAAGACTGTTAGATATTCATATGTGATACTATATTTAGGATAAGATTGTTAGGTATTGATATGTAATATTATGTTTAGGCCAAGATTGTTCAATATTGACATGTGATATTAGACTATATAATTGTCATCTCATATTACATTTGCCGTGTTATACACGCTATCGTGATCAGATCTTTCCGGCTTTTCCCGAAACTGCAGTCAGGCCAGGGTCTTCTATGTTTTATATGATATGTTGATATACAGCCTTGTCGAACTCGACAATTAGTTATCTTACAATAAATGTGATGCGAAAAAAAGGAATTTAAACACGTATGATGTTGATTATTTCACTTTTCCAAAGGTGTAAGCAGGATACATGACTTCATACAATCTGACAATATATAAAGGTAAAAACCTACTTGACTCTTTCAGTAACTTCACGGTCATGAATATATTTTTCTTGATGAAGTCGGCAACTCAACTCGGTAACTCACACCCACGTAGGTAGGCCTGGTGCTCGAGTTAACATGATAACAATCATAATGGGTTTAATATCAAATGAAAGGACATCACTCAGTGCTCGAAATACTTTTTTCAGCCAGCTTGCGCAGATGATGAAGTTTTCTCAAACCATCCGACTTGAGGCAAATCTTGCTGCGTCTATACATGTTGAAGTTGCCTTAAGCTTACTTAAGGCTGGCACGCTTTACAGTGATGAGACGAGCAGTGACGGCAGCAAGGTCTGCAACTTTCAAGCAAATACAGCCAAGTTCAAGACCCAGACAATGGGATGAGTTGAGGTCCCCAGTGGCGAGTCAGCAGAGCAGTTGAAAGCGTTGGGGTTTGTACTGAAGAAAGTGGCTATGCCCACATCTCCTCCTGACGGTACAGACAAGAAAACTAAAAAGCTGCTGGCACAAGGTAAGAAGCTCAAATCTCAAAGATTGGGATCTGCAATGCAAAGTTCTGCAAACACTCGAGGCGATAGCCCAGCAGACAGGAGAGAAACCGGACAACCATGTTAATGTGAGTTTTTCAAGTTAGTCAGTGATTTTCGACAGCTTCTTTCTCGCATGCTTCCCATTGTTAAGAATATGCAGAGTAAATACCGCTACGTGGCCCGCATGCCAACAGGATGCGTCAATTAGGTGAGTTTTTTTTGCAACTTTTTGATCCTTGATACCCTTAGACAAGACAGGGAGAGTACAAGGACACATGTTGGCTAAGTTGAAAACCAGTTTATTCAAAGCTATTTATTTCGGCTGTTTTGGTTGGATGGTTGGAATACGGAAGAAAGATTAAGGCTAAAATACGTACAGATCCTGAATCAACATGTTTGATTTGGACAGGAGGGAGGAATCGAAGTCGGCTAGGTCACCCTACGGAGCGATTAACATCTCATGGTTCCCAAATACGCTTGCCTTTACATAGAGTGGCTTACATGGGCCACTCTGGCCAGCTACACCTTGAGGGAACTCTACAAATCTCGCATCTTTGTCATGATCCTCTCTGTGTAAACTGTCAACGTCTATCTTTGGAGCCGCAGTCAGTCAACAACGAAATAATGGTCTGCCGATGCTTTTTCATTGTCTGGTGACTGAACGTAATTTGATGTAAGCAAGATACCCAAAACTTTGGTTGAGTAAGTAACTTAATACCGTGCCACCATGGTCAATTTTACTGGCCACTAACATCTTTCTTTTCTCTTGTTCCCTCTTAGGCTCCTTCAAAAATGAAACTGATTCTGGAGACCGTGTTGATATCATTCGGCATATGCAGAGAGATTAAGTGTCCTTCACAGTTCCTCAACCAATAAAGGCACAGGCACAGGTGCGGGCACAAACAGTTGCGAATGTCTTCGGTACGTCTGTTTGTGCCTGAAAATGAATCGTACCCCAAGGCCTGGAAGGGGTTCACACTTTCTCAAACATATCAAATCGGAACAAAAGCTACAAGTCTGGGAAATGGGAAGACGGATGGTTGATAAAACAGGTTGTACGTCACGTACTTAGCGATCTACCTGCAGTACAGGACAACCTGGAGTCAAGAGACAAGATCGCTTACATGATGCAGAGGAACGGCCAGACGCGCCGCTAACGGAAAGATAGAAAAAAAAAAAGGTATGATAAGGTATGGTTTTAGGCGTTTTTGTCGGGCTCTCTATTTTGTAGCCTTTCATCTATATCCGATGACCAAATCTATAACTGTCATGTTCCTATTTCTGCGAAATTTGATATTGCTAAAAGAACCGTAGATAACGAGACACAAAAATTATAACAAAAACAATCAGGGTGTAAGAAAATCGTGAGTCCATGGGTGCAAAGTAGAAAAAAAAAACGCATCAAAAACAGTTGGTCTTGTCGATCGCGAGATCTGGGCAGAAAGCCAGCGGAGCAGCCACTGGTGGGACGTTGTTGCCCTGCCTACATTCCGTGGTGCAGCCGATTTCGGCTACGTAGGGGCACTTTTGAACGTCTACTTGACGAACTGCGACCGACAATTGAGAGAAAGAACACTCTGATGCGCGACGCCATTTATGCAAAAAAAAAAAAGACTTGCCGTCACGCTGTACTGGCTGGTGTCGGGTGACCTGTTTCGCACTGTCGCCGATCTTTTCGGCATAAGTGAAGGGTCGGTTTGTCCAACTGTTCATGATGTATGTAAAGCCATCTTGGAAGTTACTGCCCCAGTACATCAACTTTTGTACTCAAACTGAACAAGAAAACTCTTGATATGTTTTTTACCCTAACACCTGCTATTAGGTGGGTGGCTGGGCGCCTAGAAACGGACAGGAAAGCCGTATGTCCGGGGTGTCGCAACTCGTCAATGACCAAAAAGGTCTAAAGGTCTAAAGGTGCGTAATCAATTGCAAAGCCAACCTATGGGAAATTCTAGATAAAACCCAATGTAACAAAGCAATCTCTGATCTGTTGCATATATATTCAGAACTTCATGCCTGGTGCAAAAATATACTGATATATTTTTCAGAAAGGACAGTTCTTTGCGTGGGACTCTGTGCAAAAGGGCTCCGCACATCCCGGACAACGAGGGTGACACTCAGCACATCCCGGACGAGGGTGACACTCAGCACATCTCGAACAACGACGGGTGACACTCCGCACATCTCCAACAACGAGGGTGACACTCAGCACATCTCCAACAACGAGGGTGACACTCAGCACATCCCGGACAACGAGGGTGACACTCCGCACGTCTCCAACAACGAGGGTGACACTCAACACATCTCTAACAACGAGGGTGACACTCAGCACATATCCAACAACGAGGGTGACACTCAGCACGTCTCGAACAACGAGGGTGACACTCAGCACATCCCGGACGAGGGTGACACTCAGCACATCTCGAACGACGAGGGTGACACTCAGAACATCTCCAACAACGAGGGTGACACTCAGAACATCTCCAACAACGAGGGTGACACTCAGAACATCTCCAACAACGAGGGTGACACTCAGCACGTCTCGAACAACGAGGGTGATACTCAGAACATCTCCAACAACGAGGGTTACACTCAGCACGTCTCGAACAACGAGGGTGACACTCAGAACATCTCCAACAACGAGGGTGACACTCAGCACATCTCCAACAACGAGGGTGACACTCAGCACATCTCCAACAACGAGGGTGACACTCAGCACGTCTCGAACAACGAGGGTGACACTCAGAACATCTCCAACAACGAGGGTGACACTCAGAACATCTCCAACAACGAGGGTGACACTCAGAACATCTCCAACAACGATGCTCCAATGGATGACTCGGGTTTTTCAGAAATCCAATTGAGTTAACCTCTAGTCACATCTACCCATCAATGAGGTTCTGCACCATGTCAGATATCCACCACTATATGGGTTTAAAATATCCCTGATACAAAATCATGCACTGATATATCAATCTGTGTTTTTCTAGGATGTGCTTGAAGAAAGACAACCTGGGGTTTACTGCTTTGATGTAAGTTTTAATCCTGTTACTATATTACTGTATCATGTAGTGCAAATGTAAAATCTTAACCTTTGAAGGAAATTTAGCTGGCAGAAACAGGCAAATTTTTCAAGAAGGAGGAAGATTTTTACGTTGATGACTCTGTTGTTACATAATACAGATGGTGACTGAGAACGAGAGGATTGAGGACACCTCCCCCTTCAGCCCAGCTGGCAGCTTCGGCTCCTCCTAGTCCTGACAACCCTTCAGCTCCTCCTAGTCCTGACAACCCTTCAGCTCCTCCTAGTCCTGACAACCCTTCAGCTCCTCCTAGTCCTGACAACCCTTCAGCTCCTCCTAGTCCTAACAACCCTTCAGCTCCTCCTAGTTCTGACAACCCTTCAGATCCTCCTAGTCCTGACAACCCTTCAGCTCCTCCTAGTCCTGACAACCCTTCAGCTCCTCCTAATCCTGACAACCCTTCAGCTCCTCCTAGTTCTGACAACCCTTCAGCTCCTCCTAGTCCTGACAACCCTTCAGCTCCTCCTAGTCCTGACAACCCTTCGGCTCCTCCTAGTCCTGACAACCCTTCAGCTCCTCCTAGTCCTGACAACCCTTCAGCTCCTCCTAGTCCTGACAACCCTTCAGCTCCTCCTAGTCCTGACAACCCTTCAGCTCCTCCTAGTCCTGACAACCCTTCAGCTCCTCCTAGTTCTGACAACCCTTCAGATCCTCCTAGTCCTGACAACCCTTCAGCTCCTCCTAGTCCTGACAACCCTTCAGCTCCTCCTAATCCTGACAACCCTTCAGCTCCTCCTAGTTCTGACAACCCTTCGGCTCCTCCTAGTCCTGACAACCCTTCAGCTCCTCCTAGTCCTGACAACCCTTCGGCTCCTCCTAGTCCTGACAACCCTTCAGCTCCTCCTAGTCCTGACAACCCTTCAGCTCCTCCTAGTCCTGACAACCCTTCAGCTCCTCCTAGTCCTGACAACCCTTCGGCTCCTCCTAGTCCTGACAACCCTTCAGCTCCTCCTAGTCCTGACAACCCTTCAGCTCCTCCTAGTCCTGACAACCCTTCAGCTCCTCCTAGTCCTGACAACCCTTCGGCTCCTCCTAGTCCTGACACCCCTTCAGCTCCTCCTACTCCTGACAACCCTTCAGCTCAGCTGGTTGAGGCCAAGACACCAGGCACCGAGGTCCAGAAGCAGGGAGCAGAAGGAGCAGGGCCCTCATCATTGTTTCCTATCTTCAACAAAGAAACAAGGAGATGGAAGACACCATTCAAGGTGATTGATATTTCAAGTTGGCTAAGGATGAAGGGGATGCCTAGCTTAATTAAGCCTAACAGCCAAGCGATAATGGTCCAGTCCTCTCAAGCATTCTTTTAAACCTGATTCCGGTTTTGATACTAGTGCAAGATCGTCAGCCCAAAATATGCTGTTTACGGTTGTGTCTTTTAAGAATAGACTGTAGAAATATATTAAACATTTTTCTCAGGGTTGCATGACGGCGCTATATTTTAGAATTCGAAAAGTGCTTTTTTGTAATGTATTTTTAATGTATTTTCAATACTGTTCTTCATTGTATTGCTTGAATAGCATATAAGTTCGTTGTTTGCTTTCTCAGTTGCGCCATTGTTATCATTATGAATGTTGGTTTCCTTCAGATGCTGTTCGAGATTGCAAATACGATTGGTTTAGCGATTGTTGTTCTGTTGAAATACTGTTCTTCATTGTATCACTTTGTAACCCTAAGAAATCACACATCAACACGGTAATGTCAGATCTACAGTCAGATGGAAATGAGTCCAGAACGCATGCAGATTAAGTTCTCATATTGCGAAGGTCTCGAACTGGTACGAGGGCCGCGAGTGAGTCAAACTGTGCACGCAACGGCGCAAGATGTTCTGTGCCAATTGTTGGTACGCTATACAACGTACGCTTCTCACATTTTCTAGTCATCAAGAAGCTGCCTTCGTGACAACCGGGTTCTACAACTACAAAAAAAAGCAATTGAGAAGTTTGACATTCACACAGCGTCAGACGCACAAACAGAAGCTGCCATGAAATGCTCTGCAATTACAAAAATTCCATCTCTAGTCAGCACAACTCACAGATTGCAGGACAATAACAACTCCATAGAAATGGCTTGCTGAAACAACTGACAACCTTAAAAGTCTTGCTGTCATAGGCCATCTAGATAAGGCTGGGAATCTCTTTTTTGTATAACTTAAAATGAATTGTGATCCATAATCTTCAAGTAGTAGGTTTGCATAATCCTAAAATATGGGTCGATGATGAATCTTTGGAGTGACAACGAGGAGTGACATCAAGAGCTTTCTTCAGGATCGCCATCTACTGGGGAGGCCTGGATGTCGAACTCAATGATCAGTCCCACCGACGAACTTATGAAGGTAGATCTTAGTATTGGGGTCAAGACGACGAAGGCTGACATCCATATTTTACCTTGAAATGGAAGAAATGCGTTGGAGTGCAGGGCGTCTGTGCACAAAAATACTACCGATGCCATGCTTTTACAGGCTATCTTGTAAGGGCTGGAAAGTGCAACCCAGACAAGGGAACATCGCAACACCGTGGAGCGAGCAACACTGCAGTTCGATTTAACATTAAATTTTAGCATCAGAGACAAAGTCACATTGTATGCCTACACTCCGATACCCTTGATAATACCAATAAAATATGAATTCCACGTTTAGGTTAACTCTTAAAATCTTCAAAACCCTGAAAAGCAATCATTCTCTATTTCATTCACAGGAACACTCACTGCTATAGGTTTTCCGGGGAGCAGTCGCAGTTAGTGGACTTTGGCAGCGCAGTGCCAACTGCGGCATAGGCGGCATATGTATATTGGTAAAGTAACACTTACATTCATCTACATAATACGCTTTAAGGTCCTTGACATTCGTCAGTTTGGGTGTGTGACATCTGGGACTGTGGAGGACATCCTGAACCACCTGATGACAGACTGCCCTCGGGTGAGGGTTGACTGCACCCACGCTGGCTGTGGCGTGCTTGTGCCACGGAAGGGTCTCAAGGACCACTGTGATTGGGCGATTATATGCTGCCCTTGTGGGGCAGAGATGGAACGCCAGGATATCCATGAATACTTGCCGATATATCAATACATATTTTGGGTACGGCGGGGTAAACTTATTTTCCGTCCAACGAAAGGGATGGTGGGTCCTGGAGACAGCCCTGCAGTTATAATGGATGATACAACATTAAACCGCACTATATTCGAACAGGTGACGTAGGTATTAGATGTACAATTAATCTTAACATACTCCTATACCTAGTTGTGTTTAACCTTTTTTTTTCCTTTTTACCCAACAGCTTCTACGCGTACCGGTCCGACTACTTGAATGGTAAGAGGACGGTGGTTCACCGAAATACAGGCACCTTTCACCGTACCCCTCAGTACTGGCTAGCGCACAGCTGGCTACGTAGGTTTGCGGAGGGCTACGGTGATAAGATGCCGGACAAGGATGCAATCAACTTGCCATCTTCGATGACGAGGCCCGGTGTGTACGTTAAGTAAAGACAGAGTCTTGCCGGGACAGACATGTACAAGCCAATAGCAGAGCACCTTCTTGACGATGTGGAGAAAAGGATCATCCTCGCCTGACGATCCCCAAGGTAAACTTGCCTTACAATACCCTCTATTTTGCTTACAAAGGGCAATGACCCTAATTGACGCAGGCGCAGAGGGCCCCAAACGAGTCCATACAGTATTTTAGCCTATTTTCGACTTTTAGCAGGAAAATGTAAGTAACATTTCATATTGGTGAGACAGTGTAGGTTGCAGATGTTCAGATTTGGCCAAAAAACTAGGTTTTGGTCCATCTTTTTGGCCTGTGCTGACCCCTATTTTGAAGTGCTGAGTCCCAAAAATGACGTCATGAAAAAGCAAGATGGCGGCAGGTTTGACCGTAAGAATAGTTGCGCTGGCCAGAAAGTTTCAAGATTAGACTTTTGGACACTTGAGATAGCGGGCTGCTGTGTGGGGTGAGTTCTTATGACCTGGAATGTTCACGGATGAGATTATGACACCCTGAACTTGCTAATTTTAACATTATCGCCTATGTAGATTTGTATTCGTGGTAACTGCTCCAAATGTGTTGTAACCAAGCATAATGAAACCCATATTTCGAAATAAGATAACACTACTGCCCATGGAAGGGCTAGCAACACCTTCCTGTAAAGAAACGTATACCCTCTGCTGAAAGGACAGACGAACGTTCGAACACTACTGTTCATTCTTGTATATGAACACCAGCAGTCTGGATCTCTCAGTCATGACGGCGCGGTTTACTACGGAGGAACATGTATATCGGAAAAGGTATCCAGCCGCGACATACTACATGTAGTAGTAGTGTTGTATTTAAAGTCCAGTCTAGCAGCTACCATCATCATAAAGTAGAGCTGCGTTGTTTCAGACAAATCGCCTTGGGATTTGTGATGTCTGCAAATACCTACAGACGGCGTACGAGCAAGGCACCACGCTGGAGGAAAAGGCGTCCATAAAGAAGGACCAGACCTTACACTGGCAGTAACAAATGTAAGTCGATATTATCTCATGCGAAAATGTTATTTTCTTTGTTTCTCTCAAATTTGGTGGATACATGTAGTGTTATACCCCCTTTCTCCAATTAGACTGCGACCTCACCACGCTCTCTGTGCTACATATAACTGTTCAGTTCGCTCAACGAATTGTGTAGGAAAAAAAAACTTTAACGTTTTGCGTGTTTCATTGTCTTTTCACGTTTTTACTTTTTGTATGATACATCCAGCATGAAATCGAGGATTACACATCCATTGTAGGCACCAGTGAGAGCGCAGCGCGGTCGCCATCTACATGTACATGCAGTGGAAAGGGGCATTACTAAAATACCTGTTCATTTGATCGCACGTTGCTCATTTAGCTTAAATGAAACATCACATTGCTCCTTATTCTTATGTCATAGTGGATCTTTGGGCCCCCCCGGGGATCAAAGTTGTTAATTGGATGCAGTCGCTTCCAGGGTCTACCCTACACGTGGGATCCCCGTTCACTCCCGCCATCAGATCCGAGGGGGCAGGCTGCACCACAGAGTCTCCGCGCCAAAGTTTCTTTCTCCGTCCCCTCTGTTTCTTCCTTTCCTTCTTCCATCGTAGTCATGGGGAGGACCCCGAAAAGAGTAAAGAAGTGCTCCGGTTGTGGCGAACCACTGTCCTGTCACAAGGCGGGCCAATACGGCAAGCACTGCCAGGGCATTACCAAGGATCCGCCGGCGGAGAAGCCGCACATCGAGCTCGAGGACCCCAGCCCCGAGTCTGCGATGGCCGTCTTGGAAAAGCGAAAGGCGGAGCTGGAGAAGGCAATCGCGGAAGCAGAGCTTCAAAAAGAGGTGGCAGCTATGGAGAAGAGACTTGGTGCTCTGAAGACCGGCGATCCTACCTCCGCATCAGGCGAGACGAAACAGCCCGGCGCCGGCAAGGGCGGCCCGTCGGCCGAGGAGGCGGCTACACTGGGCCCCGGTGACCTGACCATCGACCATCTCCGCCAGAACAAGGATCTCGCCTCCAAGGTCGCCTAGAAGTACCCAGACGTCGTTGAGATCGTCGCCCAGCACGACAAAAAGACCACCACTACCAGCACGAAAGGTAAGCCTAAGATTCTGTCGCCTGAACACTTTGTATTCGGCTGCGGGTCCGCGGAAGGGACGAAGTACGATGACCTTTCCGCCGAGGAGTTTCTCAGCGGGCTGCTTCTGTCGCCCAACCTCCCGGCCTGGGAAGCCAGGGGCCGCCTGGCCTTGCTCCAGCTCACCTGCCACCGGCTGGCGCGTTACCGCTGGCCGGTCGTCAGGGCGTTTCACCATGCGGCTATCACCCACGCCCTCCGCGACCCCACGAAGTGGAACAACGACTGGACGGAAATCAAGGACTATTATTTCGACGGCGACGCCGACAAGCTCAAGGGCACCAACACCTCCGCGGGTAAGCAGAAGACAACCGTGAGGACCTGCTACAAATACAACAAAGGGTAGTGCTCTTCAAGTTCAACCTCGTGCCGCTACATCCACTTCTGCTCATACTGCTTGGACATTACGGGACAAAAATAGTCAGAAATGCATAGCCACGGCCTAATGAATCAGTAACACACATTTAACAATATACTGCACAATTCACTCTACTATACGCAGGAAGGAGCGACAGGTATACTGGTCCAAAGCCCACGCAGCCCTTGAGGACCCCGCCTCCATCCTGTCCATAATCATCGACGGGATGGATCAGAACAAAACTGCCATCCCCCACTTCTAGCAAAAAAGAAAGGTAATGCCCGTTCTCCCCGTTTTGAATCGTTGAGAACTTGTAATGGGCTCTAGCAGTTATATTGCTGTATCGAGAAGCGGGATTTTTAATGTCTTTACAATTAGAAAAATAAGCAGCTGACCCGGCTGTTGGACTGCTAGCGCTTTAGCTAGGCAATATTGTGCAAGCCTTCATGTCTGCCGCCCAGACATCAAAGTATGCTTTGTTTTCATTGTCGCATGTTATTCGTTAGTAAATTGTAATGCCATGTCCGCATGTTGCTTCACCTTGACGAATGTTGTTTTGATTTTCTCAAATGACCTATTCTCACACAGTAACGTACATGAACATGGAATGACTGTGTCAATATCAACATGTAGATATTTCTATAATGTGCCCACAGGAGTCCGAAAAGTGGAAATTGGAAACACATGTTACGGGGGTCCTAGTCCATGGACTGGGCATTGCCTTGGTCTTCGTGGACAATGGCCCCATGACAGCAATCTGACGATCAACATATTGCTGTCGACCCTGAGCAAGGTTTAGGTTGCGTTGCGATGAGTACTTGGTTTTATCGGCTAGTCATGGCAGAGGGAGGGTATCCCGGTGTGCTACCAACCAACCCCTCCCTCTCGCTAGAGGTCCTTCTTCTTGGACATGCATATATTTCCAGACTTTACTCTTTTGTGCAACGTCGAACACTAACAGCATCGCGCAGGGCAGATTGTAACATCTCCTTCCGATTCAGACCCGGCGCAACAGTGGAATCGTTTGATTACGGCTCTTCACTTAGGAACCTCCCTGCAGCCAAAATAGTTATCTCGAGCTGGGGTGTAATGATCTTTGTAACATGACATATGAACCAGCAGAGGTGGCACACAGAGTTGTAAAAAACTGCAGAAGAAATCCAAGATCTCACGGCAGCCAAAGCAGTTGTACTAGCTTTGCCAGTCAAACGGGTTTTCGACCCTATGGGTATTCCTTACAATGCACGTTGTGCAGAATACTGTGACAATCACATTAAAGATGAAGTCAACAAAGCCAACGACATTCACTGGTGACAGCATTCCCGAACTGTGGCCCGACACGGTGCAAACTTGTTTGAAAATGATGGTTTGCACTTCAATGATTACGGTTCCTTTTTGTATTATAAGAGTGTCAGAGGGGCCATACAGATGGCCCTGAGGAGACTTAAAATTCTGCCGTTATTGTTATTGTCTTGTTATTTTCTATACAACTCGCTTTACTGTATCCCCTCACTTTCTGCGCGCTGTCGTGGTGTAGGGGCCACAGATCATAAATTTCACTCATGACACCTGAATGTGTCCATGTTTTTTCTCCGTCATTCCCACTCCGCCATGTACACTGATTTGGTGTAAAAGTATCAGATTATAAGTTATCACTCATGGCACCTGATTGTGTCCATGTTTTTCCATCAAACAATAAAAATTAGAAATGTCTCATCTGGGCAATTGGTGACATTGGAAAACAAGTTGTACCCCTTGCGTTTATTTATCAAAGACAGACAGAACACATAGTCTATCTTAAACCAATGTGAACCAGGTGAAAAGAAGAGATCTGGAATTGCCACCTTGACAGAGACACGCCAGTGCACCTAGAGGTCTTGAGGTGTTTGAAAAAGAAGCAAAATGTAACTAATTGAAGAATGTAATTGGCAGCGTTGTACACAAACACATACTGCCACATTTAACACAGATGATGTGCTGAATGATGTAGAGAGTAATGCATCTGTCATACCTGAGGGAAGAGTTGCCTGTGGCTATCCAGGCTGGACTGTTAGAAAGCACTATGCCACACAAGGTGCGTGATGGAGAAGACATAGACATAGAGGCAAAGATTGGCAGCACAGGTGCAAGAAGATTTAGCGGAAGAGGAAATGGATGTTGTTGTTGATGTACAATTCCAAGTAGAAGAGAAGCAGCAGCCAGACAGTAAGATTGAAATGGAGAAAGGGAAGGAAGATTTCCAATATAACTATAACTGTTCAGTGGCAAGAGGAAGACTGTTTGATCTTGTCAAAAATGATGCTGTGAAGGAAGGAGACGGAAACAGTACTTCCAAAACAAACAACCATTACAAAGCCCTGACATTCCGGTACATAGCACAACATAATTCACTTTTTGCTGCCATTCTTCACAACAAGACCATCAACGCCCATGGACTGCTTGGCAAGAATATACCAAAATATCTTGCTATGGAATTCCTGAACAAGGCGAAGGATGGTCTGACACGGTTGGGGCAAAACAAGACGAGCGCAACAGTGAGAAGGCAACAGCCTCGGAGTGTTAGAGGAAATCATCTGTACATTTGACAGTGACATCTCCCTATACACAACAAAAGGTAATCACACAGTTCCCGATCTCAGACATGAAACAGAACAACTGGTAGAAGAGCCGAAGATTGAGGACCCATTCGAAATCATTCCTTGATGTTGCTATGCCACTTTTCCGACATGCCCACAGTCGAGACTTGGGTGTTACCTTAAATAACCAACTATCACGGTCCAACCATATAAATAACATTACAAGTAAAGCTCACTTACTGCTACGGATAGCCCACAGAGCCCCCAGCAGTCAGACACGGATAGCCCACAGAGCCCCCAGCAGTCAGACACGGATAGCCCACAGAGCCCCCAGCAGTCAGACACGGATAGCCCACAGAGCCCCCAGCAGTCAGACACGGATAGCCCACAGAGCCCCCAGCAGTCAGACACGGATAGCCCACAGAGCCCCCAGCAGTCAGACATGGATAGCCCATAGAGCCCCCAGCAGTCAGACATGGATAGCCCACAGAGCCCCCAGCAGTCAGACTACAAAGCAAAGACTACAGAACCAGATCGAGTAGTCAACAGAGAAGTCAACGAGAAGCGACGCTACCCTACCAGGATGAGACGACATCCGTCCCACCTGATGAGAGACTACCACACGTGAAACGAACTTTGCTTGAAAACGGACTTTGAACGAATCATGCATGCTAAGGACAAAAAGATGCATAACAAAACTACTAATGAATACTAACCCTGTTTTGAAATACTCTATAGTTTACAATTTTAATTATAGGTTCGCAGAAATTGTACTTAACTGGCACAAAGCCACTGCCGGCAGTGCATAATGGGCAGAGATATGGTAGCCTACTGAAGTCACTAAAGTCTGAGTCACAACTCAAGCGTAAAGCCCACTGTTTTCTAGACACATTACATGTAACTGTAACTGTGTGTAACTGCTTTTTAACACAAGTTATATAGGATTAAATTTACAAAGTTTATCATGTGTATTTTGTACCTTTCTACAGGACCACGTCGCCATTGGCTCTTGGCACTGTGTACTTCCAAACCATGCTTGATGTCCAGTTCAAGTATAGTACTGTCCTGAATGGTTACCTCCACTTTAAAACGTTAGCAGCACACAGCCATTCTCACACTTGTGAGATCTATGGCATCTACCCTCCAGTTTTGACATTTCACTTGACAAGAAAGGCAAAGGTGAACAATTTTTTCAGACTGTGTATATAAAAGTATAAAAAATCATTTTCTTTCTCTGAAGGTTACAATGACATTTCAAGTGTTCAATAAGTAGTGAATACCATGTTATTTAGGGAAGGTGACGACCCAAGTAACTGTTGAGCTTAACAGCCTCATAACAGATTTACCAATCAACCATATCTCCTGATTAAAAGACGTCCACCAAACCGTCTTCTATTTGCAGGACCAACGGAAACATTTTCATGATTACACACGTTACATCATAAGTCTTAGTCTGATTGTAGAGATGCTCCATATTTTTATTCCTTAACAATATATCTATTACGTTTTTTTTCATATTTTTTGCATCTGTTCATTTGTTCATTAAAGTAATATTGAATGCCTAATATTCTTCATCGCACAAGACTAGACTATGAAGGTGATGCTGACAGGAAGGCTGTCCACTACTTCTGCCTGGCCTTCAACGGGAACCAGTGGCCGGAAGGCATGGAGGAGCTGCTGGATTATGGCGAGGACTACGTCGGGTTTCTGTTGGAACACTTCCTCGCTGTCTTGAACATGTAAATAATAAATAACATGACTGTTCTGTCTTGACAAGAGATATCTATTAAGTGAACCTAACATGAGGGTGCTTAGGCTCAAACCCATCCTTGAGCATAATGACAAGATCACCCATCATGTTGAGTAAACCCGTGTTATTGATTGACTAGGTCCATGCTGGAAGCTTTACCCTTCAGATATTCGTCCCTGATGCCTCTTTGTCGACCTACTGCCGAACGGTCGGTTCATTCATAAGTGAGGTGAAAACTGTAGCCAGCACAGCCAATATCAAATTCATAGTGGCCAAATATGGCATATTCAATTAGGATTCATCAAAGGCAGTCCCAGTAGACTTTCATATTTGCAATTCTATCCTCTTAAATGTGACATGGTTGGATATTCTGATTAAATTTTCAGGACATGAAAGATTCCAGAATAAAAAGGAAAACGTGGGACCGGGACAAAATAGATGACACATTGAAAGAAGTTAATGATAATAATCTAACGCCCGCGGAAGTTAGCCAACGCATAACATTTCAAAAGGTTACAAATTCCATGATATTCCGAGAAGCATCCTTGTATATGGTTGTGCCAGTACAGGAGATGTTTTGCCGATGTAAGTGCATGGGGTAAATGTGTCGGTTTCTGATATGTCCAACACGGTGATGTAGTTTGAAAAGTAAGGAAAAGTATTAGACGTGATTTGTGCAGCATAAGCATCGGCCCCTGTATTTTCTGCTCATTCGAAGTGCGACGTTGAGTAAGGTGTCTTGGGTAAATTAACTAACAGATAAGATTACAACCTGATCCAGATTAACCGTGACGAGTTCTTTGGGTTTGACATGTCCCACACACACCAAGACTGGGCAGTCTGCGGTTTGACACCATGCCGTCAGGGGTGAAGAGGTTACCTAAAGACAGGGAAAGGGCCCGTCAGTTAACGTATTCTGCAGAGATCAGCGTGGGTTAACAGAGATTGAGAGATGTTCTGCAGGATGAGCTGTTTAAAAACCCGCAAAGGGTTTCAAACATCAGAAGCAACCGGTTTGTTAGAAAAGAACGATGATATTGTGGGAGAGGATTGCAGTCTCGAAGACTATCCTATTCTTGGAGGCTACCTGGAAGACATCAAGGAGAAAGTTTTCAAGATCAATTAGAGATTTTCCAGTCGCTTCCCTGAGATAGTTACCTTTGCCTCCTCCTGTACTTAATATAAATACGTCATATCTTACAGAAACCTGTTCAGAGTTGTTAGTTATTCAACAGAGACTACGTGACATAGAAGAAGATAAACTCCGTATATCCAACACGGCTGAACATTGCATAGATGCAGCATGGAGATGTTTGGAGGTCCATGTCCAACTTCTTGAAACCACCCTGTCCCGTCCAAGCATGGATGCAGAGACTATGTGAAAACTCAAACGACTCTCCGACTAAGACGTGGAAACAGAGGACTGGAGGCTGGACACCGGCGCAATGACCTCCGTGCTCATTATATAACAACGATCGTGAACATTTGAAACAAAGGTCACAGTTCAAGCCTCCAAGAAGGGAAAGACTACACAGACTCGGCAACTTTTCCCGGGAAGAATTCCGTTCAGGTTGTCAGGACGGTGTTACCGGAAAATCAGTCTTCCAAAAGATCGCCTCGGAAAAGAGAAGATCAAAACATGCCGGGATGTCTCTGGCCGAAATAGCAAAACAACAAAGAGATCAAACAGAAGACCGCAGCGTGCCTGGATTTCTCCAGAGAGTGGAATATGTTGCGACATGTTAATTTACAGTCTAATACTAATAACCAACCCTCTGAAAAAGAAAGCAGGGGGCAAAAGGCAGAATTCTAACACACCTCAGAGTCAGATAATACAGCCTGAAGATGTCGAGCAGGAAGCACTTTTTGTTGCTTACAAGAAAAACAGACCTGTTAAGTTGTGAGATGGCCGACTTGAAAAAAGACAGAAAAGCGATGTGTGCAGGCTGTACGAATGCATCAGTGATTAAAAATATGCTTTATATAAAAATGAAGGTCACAAATATGTACTAAAGGTTGACTTTCTGACCCATAACAAAGAAAGCGGCAAGTTTAAAGAGCCAAATTCCAAAGATAGTAGCACTGTTTCAAATCTTTTTGTAATGCTAAATTGGCACAAACCTTACAGTCCAGTCAAGAAATTGCAAGTACATAAAAAACTACACAGTAGAAATTGATTTAAGAAAGTTTGAGCTTAGATAAGGGTATAAACGTTTGATTCCAACGTAAGTGAGAAAGAAAAGTCGGTGGGGTTCAGAGTTCAGCGACCGAAAGTGACTTTTGCCACGTCCCGTGAAGGTACGGATTTTGAGCACTGTATTGCACTGAGAGTTTTACGTCGTTTCAAGGCTGACATTTTAATTTTTCATGTATGTACTTTTGTTAATTTATATCATAAACTAATCGATCGTAATCTTGGGAAATACTTCTGCTGCTTTCTCTATATATGCCGTGCGGCACTTCAGACCCGCCAGTGTGTGTGGCCTATTAGCATAGCAACGAGAAGAATAGCCTAGCAACGGACCAGCGTGAGCTAGCTGACTTATGTTGAAGATAAGTATGAGCTCAAATATGGCATCATGGATGCTGCTAGAACGGTCTATCTTAATAAATGAAAACAGAATAAGCATATGCAACCATCATTGACACAAGAAGGCCTATAATCTTATTTGTTCATAAAGTATGTCAGCACTTTTTATGTTGCCCATGGTGCTGAATCTTCACCTTAAAATGAAAAATAGCACAAGAAGAAAGGTCCCGTCTTCATCGCGGATGCGTTGTGCAAATTTTCCACCTGCACCGTCCGTATGAAGTTAACAATATTAAAAGACAAGAAGGACCTGACAGCCATGGTGTCATACACAGGTAAAACTCGCGAGCCGCTCGGAGACATACATGGTAGGAGGGTGACCGGGTGTGCTCGAGCAAAAATTGAAGAAGGTAATTACCACACAAACATCAAAGAAGAGGAAGACATGATCGCCTTGGTGCCCTGTCGAAGGAGGAGTTTTGGGTCCGGTAACAAGGATTTCGTGCCTTTAATGGTAGTGCAAAGGACCGCTTCTGTTTGCAAAAGAAAAAACGTTTTGAATTGTTCACTTCCATTTGGAATGGGAAGCCCCGGTGTGATGAAACAGTGTTCTGGATTTAGCTAAGGTGTCCTCACAGCTCAACACAGCGTTGCTCATCCCGGCTGTGCAGAAGATGCGTTCCTGGTGAGAATGCCCCACCTGGCTAACATCCCCGCACACACACACGCTTAACTGTGAGGGCAATTGCCGGGAAAGACATCGGCAGACTGCCAGCGGGTCTGTGCAAAATCCTGACGGAGCTGGACAGGGACGGCATTTTTACTGGACCCACGTGGTAAATATTTCTTTGGTAAATGTGTGACAAGCCATGAATTGTGTTGCTGGCTTTCTGATCTTTGTTGAAAAGGAATGCTGAGGAACCATGTTCCATGTGATGCCCGTCAATTTTGCCGCGTATATCTCCAGAATTAATGTGGTGCAGTGGCGAATTCTTTAGCATAAGCTGGAACGACGAAATGGTGATTTCAGTTGGAAATTTTAAATGATGTGCAAAGCTGAAAGACTGGGACGAAATGTCTTGCAAATAACAGAGAGTTGCTTAGAACATTGTCACGATAGTCTTACCATCCGCATCGACTCTTACGATAAAGAAAGTAAACATTACAGCCATACTTACCGCATTGTTTTATGTTTCAACAGAATGGATGGCAGTGAAAACCAACAGAGTGGGCGACAAGACCTTCAGGCGAAAAATGATAACCATGATTAACACCCGTTGCCGGCATGTGCGTTGCGAAGTTGCGGGTGGGGCCAAGGCAACCAGTACCAAGGCAAAGTTAAAAGTGGCCAATACTGCACTAACTGTGTAACAAAGTATGGTTCCACGGGTAAACCCGTTTCTAGCAGGACGCTTCGTAGACATTAGCGGGAAAAGAGTCTGGGCTAAAGATTGTTACAAGAGAGTTGCGACGTGGCTGGGGAAAATCGCCGATTACTGTGCACCTTGAAGACGAGAAGGACAGTCGCCGCGGGCCTATCATTTTCAATGGTGTGACAAACGAGTGGTCGGAACTCGCGTTTGCCGCTGCTGGAAACGGATGGAGGGCAAACAACCCCGGCGTCTCACAGCAGTCAATCACAGATATGATTTCTCTGTTTGAGAAAGTGTTGGATGACTTTAAGATACCGAATGCCATCCCTGGAACATTCAGACAGGCGCGTGCAGTGATAGAGGAATTTTTGCCCTGCTCCGTGACGTACGATGCCTGTTTCGGAGATTGCATGTTATACAAAGGGGATATGCATGAAGCAGAAAGCTGTCCAACGTGTAAGGAGCCGCGTTATGACATTCATTTCCCCCTCGTAGACTCTCTGAAGTCACTTTACGGTATACCTGAGATAGCAAGAGTGCTACAAGCCCACGCAGCAAAGTTCAAAGACGAGCCTCCCAGGTCTGTGTACCGGAAAGGAACAAATGGAAAGAACAGTATGTCTAGTCTAATTTTTTTAAGGTGAACGACACCCTTGTTGACAAGAGTCAACGTTCAAAAATGTTGATCAGGTTGCAGTGATGGTCACAGTAACCCAAGGGCTGCAACCCAAAAGGTGGACAACAGCAGCAGAGATCGAGACGGTCGCTCGCCACCTGGTGCAGACCTACCCAGGATTGGGAGTGGGAGGTGTTGATGGCAAGGACGTACATGTAAGCATTTCCAAGAATCACCATGATTACACTCGTAACTCGTAGAAATATCCAAAGATACAGAACAGCTACCTGTTCTTGATAGGCATTCAGTATTATAAATGCCAAGTTTGATTTATTTCAGAACCAGTAGTCTTTCGTTGATTTTAAGAGTTAACAGCACACTTCAAGTCTCCTGCCATAATCTGTGAAAAAAATTATTTATGCTCCTGCTACATTCAACACTTATACAAAGTCAGGCAACTTCTACAGTGTAGATGAAGCTCTTAACCTTTTGGCAAGAAGCGAGCGATTACCCACTGAATATAAGGCAGAACTTCAACTAAACATAAATGAAGACACAGATGTCCAAACGGCAAAGATGGCCATGTTCGATACTATGGTCTTTTGATCACAACTGGAAAAGCAACTCTGGCAATATATCAATGTGGCTTACTTTAACCACTAATTTAACACGCTTCAACATGTATCTCATATCAACGTGTTGTATGTAGCTATAGTTTGTTGTTGTTCTAGTTTACTTTACCCTTTATCAGTTCGGGTGTTTGCGGTTATCTCTTCTTGCCGGGTTGAAAATCATCTCTTTTAAAAGAAACATTAAAATCTGTGAGACGTCTTTTAGATGCGGAAGTATAAAGTGGTATTATTGCGAGAATAAATTTTGTCATGCATGTTGGAGATTATTCACTATCACAAAACGAAATCGATTCATGATGCGAGGTATGTAAACCTGAAAGCAACACTTGAATAAATCTAATCCATAGTTTATGCACATCTAAAATGTACTAATAACAAACTTGTCTTATAGTATGTAAAACGTATCTTTTAATTTCCAGTACAACAAACAGGATGAATTATAATTATGGATTCATTTCCACGGCAACCATTTCTACCATACAGATTCTACAAAACTTTGAATTTTTGTAGTAATATGTAGATAATTTGGAAGGCCAAATTAAGTAGTGTGCTTGTAATAATTGTTACTTTAAAAGGTTTATCTGCCATTAACAAATTGATAATCAGACCTTTTTGGTTAAGGGAGGAATGTTTCACAGGTAACTGACCAATATGTACAAGATATTTAACAATTTTTCTACAGTCTCACAGCAACTGCCAATGTTAGTAAACATTATACTGATATAGTGTATACATTAATATCAAATTTCCATCACAAACTATGCCATAATAATTTAAGGTTTCAAGATTTATAGTGTATTTACCTTTGTCGTGTTTTACATGCATTACATCTGCATGTACATCAAATGTCGACTGTTTCAAAGAAAACAATGATTGAAAAGAAGCTCCAAAGCAAGCATAATGTGCCATAAAATTATATGAGAAAAAAAAGACTCTTTTCCAATAGCAAAAAATTGTACACCTTGCAACAAATCTACTTTTAATCAAGAGCAAGATCCAAGAAAACACTACAGACAATAACAATGATGTAAAATGTTTTGTAAGTTAGAGCAGTCAATTGTAATCCTTCTTACCTCTTAGGGCACATGAAGAAGGCCTGTAATTATGTTTTGCCTGCTTGCATTTTTACTATGACCAAATGACATCCATATAGTTGAATCAATGTTGCCTAGCTTCATTTACATAACAGGATGGTATGGTCAACATGCCATGTGCACGCATTTGGCGATGAGTAGACCAAGATCAATGCCCCCAGTACCAATGGCACCTTCGGCAGTAAGTCATTATAATATGTACCTCCCTATTTGCATGGTTGGACAAGTTTTCTAAAATTCACTTGTCCTATCAAGCAATATGCATCCACTTGTCCCGAACCAAAATTCAAATGTCACGTTTATATTGTGTTTTCACTTCAAGCACTGGAATTCGTATTATTGCCTTTAATCTCTATTTTTCTATGTTGACTATTGCTTGATGTCATGACTGTGTCTCACTCAAAGGAAAGTATCTTACTTGTCCGCTCCAGCAAGTTGACTAGCCAATACAACACTTTCACTTGTCATTAGCATTCATTGAGTGGACTTGTCTAACCCTGATTTGTAATGAAGCTGATGCAATTTAAAACTGATGACTTTACAATTAGTCTAAAAATAAATGTTCTTTCATGATACATCAGAACAATATTTGAAGTCATGCATTTAAACTATAAGGGCTTCCTGCAACACTTGTTGTACTGTATATAAAAGAGGCCATCAAGGAAAACTGTTTAATGATATTCATTTCCTAATGATGCCTTTTGCTCAGGTAGTGGACATCTGCAGGCAGCAGAGACGACCATGGGTCGTCATAGTTGCCGAGCCAATGATATCGACAGATACAAGGTTAACTTCACAATTATCAGTCTGCAAACAGTTGAATAGTGGCATGTCAAGATATGTGTTAAATTTCTTTAATCTGCAGACCTTTACCTTAATGAAATACTTGCATTATCGAATTTGAACTACACACCATTGCTCAAATCAACATTATGATAAATCGATAAGATTTATTTTGATAAAAGTACTTTTGTAGCCTTGACAGGTTTATGGACACATCGACATTTCAAAACCTATTTGAGATGCAACACACAAGGAGGCCTGCACTGCTCGGCCATGCAACGCCTTCTTATGGAGGACATGATCATGACAACTGTAAGTGTGTTGCTATTATGTACAAATCATTAACCTGACATGTTGATAGACAAGGCTCCGTGCTATTTTTTAACTCCCTTTCATTTTATTTCATAGTTGTATTAGACAATAATATCATGATTTCACAAATCTACTTGTTTAGGCATAACCAGCCTGGGTCCATAGCTAAATGTTTTGTCTAATCTGCCAAAAGTCTCGTTGACCATTCAATTATGGTGATTTGTAGTGGATCTCCCACACCTAAAAGTATGATTTGGACATTAACAGACCAGGAGATGCCATGATCTTTTTGTGTGGGGTGTTTCATGGATATGGCTCTCCCCAAACACAGGAAAACAAACGCCAATGGTCGTCTGCTTTCCTGGTCTTCCAGTTCATTTACATACAACAACACCCCCAACACCGCCCACACCTCGTCTTGTATCTACATCTGATCCGCGACCTAGCCTCCCGCAGAGCGCAGTGGGCGAAGTATGACGAGCAATTCCGCTATCACAGGGAAACATCTCCCGACACGCCCTGGAACACCTCACATTTACAGCTATATGTAGATGCTCTCCAGATCAGGCCGCGGCCTCCCATACCAGCGTCCCGACCTGCCGGGGCAGAACGCACCCCAAAACACCCAGAGAAGTACCTCCCGGGTACTGTTTTCGCTACCACAGGCCGATGACCAATGCTTCAAAGCTACCTACCCCTACAAACATGCATTGTTTAACATTCTGGAAGTTCATCATTCATATTTACATGTATACACTTCAGCCACAAAAAGGCGATGCATTTTATGTCACTTTATCTTTTTTACATGAAAAGTGAAGGATACTATAATTTGTTTTCGTAAGGAAAGACTGTATGCAAAGATGTTCATTATTTTTCTTACCAACCCAAGGGCAAATCGAACGAAACTGGCTAGCGGCCTCTACCGCCTCGGAAGAATGAGGGAGCCAGGGGAGCGACCCTTACACCTGCAGGCGCTCAGGTCAGCTGCGGGTCACGATGCGGACTACACTGTGTGCAAAGTGTTCAACCGTGCAGAGGTACATGGCCAGACCATCTACAGTATCTACAAACTATGGTCGGGAGAAAACCCGCAACAGTAGAACAGTTGAATTCACACAAGGCGGATATGTTCACTTTGGCTAAGTGCAGATGTTCTGCTGTGTTAATGAAAGTTATTTTGCAGTGTTAAAAGATCTGATGCCAGTCGCAAACCCGTTGATTGATTTTGACACTGTAGATAACCCAATTGTTAAAGAAGCGCTTCGATCCCTGCACCAAAAAGGTCTAACCCCCGCGTCAATCTCTACTAAGCTGCCTGCTATTACCTTTATACACAAACTTCTCAACCTTCCCGACCCAACTCAAACATTCGCGATTCAAAAATTATTGGCGGCCACTAGAAAGTACCGCATCCCAGACAGCCATCTTCCCACTCTCAGCCGTTAAGTCATGTTCAGGGACCCCCAGCAAAGTGGGTGTTGGCTCCCCTAGCAACACATAGCAACCAACTTTGACCCCAATTTTCACAGATTTTCCCTATTGTTCAATAATTGCCCCCTCTCCGCCTACTGTGAAAACTTTTCAGGTGGGGTGCTGCTGGGCCAGGTGAGAAGGTACCTGGCACCCCGTGAAGTGTGAATGGCCATCATACAGGGCTGTCTGGGAATCCAAGCTAGGATGTGTATTAAAAGAAATTGAACTAGAAAGGCAACATTTTCAACGAAAATGCAGGGTGTTTCTGAACGGAAAAGAAAATTCGTCACAAAAGAAATTTAAAAAAAAACATTGTCAAACGTTTGATGCCCTGTTCGCAGATGAAAGCGTTGTATGTATAAGATATAATGTTATGCTTAGAAAAGATAGAAAACTTCCGATGTGGATCTATATAACCTCCTTGCTTGTACCAGCATTACAGGATAGCGATTTAAAAAAATGTTATAATCTGTTTTAGCCTACAATCACAGCACTTTTTTCTGGCTGGCGACGGAAGAAACAAAAATAACACAGGCCAGTAAAAACAATGCTAAGTATCTTTTCCTTCAGAAAGATAACGATGTGTTTAAATCCAAAAACATTTACTGTGTCTACAAACTTCTAGTGTTTTTAGTTTGTAAGTTTGGTAACGTCAGATCCACATTTTGACAATTCACACAGCATAACAGCATAATTATAATAACTTCAAATTACTTCAAACATTATTGTACCAAACAGTTCGGAGACATCTGAGTTTTCCTTGAGTTAAAAACCCATGGGAAGTTGCTCGCTTGCGCAAGATAGTCGTCTTTGATAGAACAAGGGATTCAAGACAAGACAAAAAGATTTTCAGTGATTTCTTCGATGGACTTGCAGAGAAAAAAATACATTAGAAATTTCAGACGAATTGCCCACCAACCCCGTTGTTTCCTTTGTTAGAATTGTGGATACACATGTACATTTTGCTTAATTTTATGATCACCAAATGCATTGCTGTCATTTATTTGTATAGTCTCCTATATTGCATAGGCCTGGCCATAATTTTCTTGAAAGCTAGTGTTTTACAACTGTAATTGAAAACTTGTAATAGGGTAAAGAGAATTATTTACACCACCTATGCTTGAAAACATGTTTAGCATTGTTTTTAAAAGCAACCCAAGCTGCGTCTGGAGCCAGATAAACAAGCCGTGAACTACCCATTGTTCTGGCCAGGTAGTCTGCTTTCCTACTGTGAGGGTGCTATGTCAACAAGTTAATTGGCCATATTGTTCACCAATCACAACAAGAAGATCAGATTTCACATCTACAGATGCCAAAAGTTAAAATTTTGTAGTACTTTTTTTCATAAAGTTGTGCACGCTGAGACAACATTTTTCCAACTTACAAAACATATGGGTGGAAAGGAGACAAGTTGCACAACAATCTCCTGTTGAGACCATTTTCTTAGAGGGTTCCAGTGCTAAGCTATGGTTTCATGAATATTTCCAAGGGTCTGTTTTTGTCAAAATTTTGTAAATATCATAAGATATCTTTCTTCTAATTACAGTTATAGATATGGTCTCAACAGGATGTTGTAGATTGGTCTTAGCTGCATACGTACATCCAAATTTTTACTGAAAAAAAATTTCTGTGCGATGCACAAGGTGTTTGGTGGTACCAAAATTGTCAAGTGCTTATCATATTAATATTGAGATATGCATAAGGTATATGTGAAATGAATGTAGTCAGATTACATCTAATCAATATTTAGCTTCAAAACATGTCAGCAATTCCAGACAGAAACATCAAGTAATCGTTGTACAACGCATGAAAGTAAGGGCAGCAGTTAATTAGGCTGAAAGGCCGAAACATGACTTAGGGTTACTGAGCATCTCCCAATTACCCCCGGCTCGCAGCACACATTGCAGAAACATATCGCCCATTCCTCGTTAAAGGGGCAAATTGCTGTCGCACATAAGCAGCGGGCCACAGTTTTCTTTAAAGACACAATGACTACGTATTTTGCCCTTTTCCGTTACAAGTACATGATAGTAATATGCTAAGCAATGTTTTCCCACCATTGTTAGTTGCCTTTTGGTCGTCCCGGGTAAGGTTTTGCTTAGAAACACGCTAAAAACACGTGTCGGAAATGCTATAAAGGTGAATATCGTGGCATTCTGATAATGAAAAGACGTTAGTTCTTTAAATTTTCAGTCATAATTTACATCAACCACTTAGGCCGGCTTGTCACGTGTTGACGAACTTGTTCAGCAGACGACCTTTTTATGTCAGATGCCGTTTTATTCTTGTCGCCAATTTTTGTATAATTTACGTTACCGAACTTCTGTTGGGTGTAATTCGCTTACGAAAAGACATTTTCCGATAATTTTTTCACTGTTTTATCTGCTAAACAGTGGTGTTGCGTAACAAACAAATGACAGAAAACATAAAACACGAATGTTGGAAACATGACTATAACCGCCAATCTCAGGCCGTTTGTCACTTTTTTGATATAATTTACGTTACCATAATAAGTCCCTTAGAATTATAGAAAGATCATTACTTTTGTACTCATAGGAAAGAATGCTCCCAGATAAGTAATTTCCTGCAGAGTTAATCTTTCCAGAGCTGTTTGTTTAAATTTTATTTATCATTAAAAGCATAAATATAATTTACGTTACCATATAATTTACGTTACCATTTTTTTTCTTCAACATGTCATCGGATGTTCAGCAAGAGCACATCAACCAAAGACGTATTATCTGCTGTAATGTTACTGTAGGTGGGCTTGGCTTGCCATAGAGTCACAATGCAGTCTGTTTATATGTTCCTGTTTCAGTGAATTTTACGATGCTGGGACTTTTCATTTCTCATAGGAACGATGTTCAAATGATAAACCTGACATGCACCAACTTGGAAAGATGCGGGTGTTTATATTGATATCTGATGCTTCAATAATCAACATTACACGGAATGTATAGTACCAAGTTGAATAAATGTATATTGGGTTGGACTGAACCAAAATAAACCCCTGTTGTCAAAGTAGACTCGTCCAAGTTTGTCATCATTTTTGCGCGCTTTTTGAAGATCACACGACTGGAATGACAGAAAATCATGCTCAACACTGACTGATGAAGCATGTTTGTCTTAAATAGCAACAGAGATTATGATCAGCTAATCATGAAGGTCAATGTAGGCAAGATTCGTGCCACAGAAATATTTCTCGTTTTACACAGTGGACCCCTTTATATAAACGTACAGACGGTGGTAAATCAGCGACACTCAAGAGCTGTTGCCGTGGTCAGTTTGGCAGCGCTAGAACCCCACTGTTACAGGAACGATGTTCAAATGATAAACCTGACATGCACCATCTTGGAAAGATGCGGGTGTTTATATTGATATCTGATGCTTCAATAATCAACATTACACGGAATGTATAGTACCAAGTTGAATAAATGTATATTGGGTTGGTTGAATAAATGTATATTGGTTGTCAAAGTAGACTCGTCCAAGTTTGTCATCATTTTTGCGCGCTTTTTGAAGATCACACGACTGGAATGACAGAAAATCGACTGGAATGACAGAAAATCATGCTCAACACTGACTGATGAAGCATGTTTGTCTTAAATAGCAACAGAGATTATGATCAGCTAATCATGAAGGTCAATGTAGGCAAGATTCGTGCCACAGAAATATTTCTCGTTTTACACAGTGGACCCCTTTATATAAACGTACAGACGGTGGTAAATCAGCGACACTATTTACGCCAGCGCCACGTTATCTACATTTAGGACTTGTCATTTAGTTATAAGCTCCATGATCAAAAGCATATGGGCTGCAGAAGTTAATAGCTAACTTAAGTTAAGACTTCACTATCATTAGATGTTCCGAAGTTTTCACCTTTGCTTGTTTAGGTTGGAAATCTTGTTAATTTGAAGCAAACTACTCTTTCAACCAGTCGTGACTGCACAGAATTGATGCACAGAATTGTTTTACATGGACAGACACATGGTTCAAGGCAGAAAGCTATTTGTGAAACCAATCCCACTCTATAAAGTCAAGATCTATATAACGTCAGGCTTGTCATGTAATCATGTGGCATTAGTATAAAGGGACAGGCTGTCAGGATAACTGTAGAACAGACTGCCTTTACACATGCAGCTCTCTTTTGGAAAATTCACTGTAGTTTATAGCCTTGCTCATCAACAAAAGCCTTGTTATACACATATTACACAGTTCTTTCTGCCGGTATTATTAAACCACACGATATAAGGTGTATGGATGGACATTTTGTTAGGTAGCACATTCATTCTATATTGATGTGACATTGTGTTTGTTCCACGACCAAAGATTGTCCTGACATTAAAAAATGATTTATAAGAAGTGCGATAACTGGTGTTTAGTTTGTTGTCTTTCCAATATCAAAAGCTTGTGCTAGAAAGGCCCAGTCCATCTGGTGTATGTTGCCATCGCATCATGTCCTGCTATTCCCAAAGACTTGATTAAAGGACGCGAGGACGAAGCGGTTCTGACCTAGAGCGTGTGATTGCGTGAATCCTTTGTTACTTAGCATGTATTTAAATAGACCCCGCCAAGATAGAGACCTTGCATATCTTGGGTGTCTTTCCGCAGAGTCCGGGTGGGTACAGGACGAACAAGATTATACGGGTATTCCGGATAACAAAGATACACTTTTTTGCTACTCTGAGTTAGCAACATGAAGATAAGAGGTCCAGCATTATAGACGAACATGACCTGATCAGTTCAAATAGAGCCAGTATGTACACTATTCGGCTTTCCCCCAAATGTTAGAGATTCTGTAATTTACGTTACCACAGTTCATTGGCATTTACCTGTAGAATAGATATCGCCTGCTTCCAACCATTTTCATAAATATATTCTATCGCTCTTATCCCATCCTACAGGGTGAAAATTAAGGAGTATTAAACGGTTTGTCTTCATATCAGAAAAAAAACATATCATTTACTTACTTTTATACAAATGTAGCAAACTTAATAACTAGTAATTTTGATGATTATTCCGAAACAAATGACAAGGCGGTTAAATATTTCTCATTGGCGTGTAATTTGAAGGTTTTGGGTTGGAAAACTCGCTAATTTGGCTGTTGTTAAGCCACTATTACTTGCTGGAACATTTCTCTGTGTAGTAATATGCTCTTTACTACGAAATTGTAGGAAAGATGACATGGCCTACTAAAAATCAAATATCTCCAAAATTAAGCGTGTTAGCACCAGACAAAAATAGCAAAAGATAGTCGATATAAGTGGTAACAAGTTCATACCAGCAGGTAAGTGTTTTGGACAACTTTATTTTTTACAATTTGCTACCTCCAATTTTCCCAGTTAATGAGGAATGGGCGATATGCTTCTTCCCTGCGCCTCAACCTTTCGGTTCTTCCGTCATTGTTATCTTTCAGACCTTCAAGCACAGTGGCCGGCTCACTTCCATTTCCATTCAATCACAGCCAGGAACCACCCATATAAGATCGCCAAACCCCTAACCAAGAAGACAGTCAGACCAAATTTCTTCAGCGTCAGGGCAATCAACACCTGGAACAATCTTCCCGCAGATGTTGTAGCTGCAGAATCTGTGAACGCCTTCAAATCAAAACTGGACAGTCACTGGAGGGGGATGGAGTACATGCCCAACACAGCATATACTCTTATTACAGACTCTCATGAACTCTCTCTTTAGAACTTAACCCTATTCAGACCGGGCTTTTTTGGTCATCCCTGGACCGGGGGGGGGGGGGGGGGCTTTTGAGGCCCTCCACTTCTAAGTCATAACTCTTGAACGACGTGCCGTAGGGCCACCAAATTTTTAGGACATAATTTCGACATAATATCTGACAAGTATGTGACGTTTGACGTTACGTTGACGTAAGTTGACGTAATTATGACGTCATCAATTTGATTACATTGGCCAAACCCATGAAAAATGGGTATTCTCAGAAAACTTCAAGTTATGCTACAAAAATGTAACAAGTGCAGATAACAGAATATTTATTACGACTTGCGTTGCCAATAGCAACATCAATGACGTCAATATGACGTCATAAAATGACGTCATGCACATCTAAGATACGAGTTGGGCTCCGCCATATTCTATCCACCACCTTGAATTTTTAAAAATACTTTTTTGCAACAAATAATCACAAAGGGCAATAGAAATAGACTAAATTCATTCATCTAGATGGTTTTTCATGAAAAAATACCAGGTAGTTACAAATTTTAAGGGATAATTAGCTTGTTATTCTTGATTTGGCCATTCGGTCCGCCATCTTGGATTTTGGGCTGATGACGTCATCAAATTTGCATAATTTATGCATATATAATTATGAAAGATATGCTGAATAATATAAGATTTTATTTATGTAACAAAACCGCAGTAATATAGCAAATAAATGTGAAAAATACATAGTTAGAACCAAAAATAGTGATTTTTGGCAAAACTGCCTGTCAACAAATGGTTGCCATGGCAACAAGAAAAAATGGAAAATTTGTCAAACTTCGCAAATTTGTTGCCAACAATATTTTAGGGAAACTCACCAAATTTGGTGGCTCTAGCGTAAGCCGTTCTGGCGTTATAGGACATCGAAGTTAGCGCGGGCCTCAAGAGACCCCCCCCCCCGGTCTGAATAGGGTTAAGTTGTTTTTAGAAGTGGATCTCATGGGCAAAATGCCTTTTATCTGATGATATTGTTATGTTATGTTATGGTAGGAAGCCGGTACTGCTCGGTCCTTAGTCTACAGGAATATCTAGAGCTACGGGGAAACTATGTAGGCTTCCTTTTTCTCCGAAACAATGGGCACCCTATATGGACGTTTCACAGTGGCGCTAAAGGGGAAAGATGACCCTGGAAACTGGGGAGGCAAAGGGCTGGACTGATGCGATGTCAGCCCTTGACATGTACCGAAAGGTGTGTCCAACACCCTCGAACTACATGTGCCCTTGATCCAGCGGAGGCTGTTCTACTCCGACCTGGTGAAAGTACACTCTGGTGGGTAGCGTAGGATTTGAGAGGTGTATTCTGTGGCCTCACGGTGAATGTTTTTGGGTTTCTGCAGTAATGGCGTCGCAAACACCAAGGCTACGCGCTCCAGGATTATAAGATGTTCGCCCACGTGGTGGACAACAAGGCCAGCAGCAGGTGCAAGCCCAGTCGCCACAGCAGCAACAAGGTGTCCGCAGGCACAACAGCTATGTTTACCACAAGCATCGCAGCAGCAGGCACAGCAGCCGTCAGGCATTCAACTAACAGTCCTATAACATCTTTGATTTCTTCTTTGGTTTGTTCGCGTATCAAAAATTATGCAAAACATGCCTGTCTGCCATTCTGATTGTGGTACCTGATTCAACTTGCCTCGCAACGAGGCTGTCACTGGGATGGTGATGGAGTCCGTCAGGGACTCAGGGGTGGAGTTAGTGGACAACATTGTCAGAAGCATTTTTCTCGAGCTTGTTTAACCTACACACCTCTTGTCAATGCTTTTTTGTGTGTTAACAGTACAGAAGTTATCTTGAACTGGTCTAAAACTATTGTTTACAGGCCTTTTATTTTACATCAGCTCAATGTCGCTCTTTTCACATTGTCTTATTTAAAATGACAGAAGCTTGTAACCGGTTCTTCGAGAACTTGAGGGCCCAGGCAAAGTACCTCCAACAAGGGAGAACGAAATAGGTCGGTGAGACGAGGAAACGTACCAGCAGGCGAGACAGGGTATGTATTCATTTTAGTAATTTATTTACAGAGGATGAGGCCAGGGGTGGCAGGGGCAGCGTCTCTGAGGACAGCGACACCAGGGTCTAGGGTACCAAAGGCAGCAGTAGGCCGGCGCAGTGGCACCGGGGACAGCGGCACCGTAGTCAGCGACAGTAAGGGCGGCAACTTCACTGATCTGGTGTGATCTGAATTAAAGGGTCATCTACGTGCGTTATCATTCCATTGCTCAATATCACATACATGTCTCAACAGAGTTCGTCAACGAAATGGAGAGTAAGATGAGGAAAATCTTCAGAACATCTTCAGCCCAAAACAGTGGATATCAGAGACCGTGTGCACCAAAACAGCGAAGGAGCTATCGTACGATGTGTTCCTGAACAACTGCAAGATATTCGGCTTCCGCGGTATGGGCGAACACACGACATCTACAAGTGGTACAGTACAAGTTAAGGTGGCCCAGACTGGCCGATAAAGCAGCAGGGGGGGGGGGGGGCAATAATGTTACGAAAGGGCTGAACCATCGGCAGGTAGATGTAAAGAACATCAAACAGCACGCGGACAATACTAATCCCAGGTGCGTGTGTTAGAGGCATATATCAACACATTGCCTGTAAAGCAATGTGAAACGCAAATGTTAGCCGAAGGGTTTGACGAGCAAAGTATCATGGCTCGAACCGGCCTCAGACTAAACCACTGCTGTAAGTGAATATCCCAACGAAAGCCTCCTACAAAAAGGATCCGTATGAAGTATGTTCAGGTCGACGAGGACGAAAACGCGTCCGAAACGTACTTCCGTCGGCTTGTAATGTTTTTAAACTGCGAAGACGAGGAAGAAATCAAACGTCCTCCACGTGGCCGGAGATTATCGACACAAGAAGGAAGAAGGTTAAGTTTCGTCAATTCATGACACCTTCTAAGGTGGAGGAAGCAATAAGAGAGGCAATAAGAGCGTCTTCTCAACTGGAGTTCTTATTCACCGACAAGAAAACTTTACATGTATCTTACTTACGTTTGTTTCTGTTGTGGGAAGTCTGCTCATTTCAGTGTTTGAACCAGCCAAGCCAAAGTGTATGTGGGAAGAATGAGTTTCAGAAAGACATCAGTACATCTGACACGCTGTACTTTTCGGAGATGCCGATTCTTTTCCAGCTCCAGATTAAGTGCAAACATTCACTCGTCCAAGTTCCCTGTTAACCCTTGAAACAAGACCTGAACTGTTATCAATCTAGTCTTAGACAAATATCATGTGCAAAGAATTGAGCTGCCATGTAAGTTGTTGTTTCCGGGAACTCCTCGAGTTGTTGTTTCGAGGAGTTCCCGGATGTTTATGGATGTTTTAAGGGATTGTAATTCAACAGTGGCAATGCGGCTATGGGAGGTGTGACATCATCATGTACCATTAATATCAGATGAAATGAGGCCAGTAAGGACACCGACATTCAACTTCTAAGTGACGCAGACAAGGATGACGTGACCATCGTGTTCACGCACCTGAAAGAGGCGTATGCCGACAAGGCCCCGTTTTCGGCACTAATCCAGGCCTTCTATGGCAGGCAACAACTGCCCGGCGAGTCAATCATGCAGAACGCCTTATCCTTAACACCATCCTGCGTCGCGCGACAAGGCTAGTTTTTCTCTGATTTAATTAAATCTTCAAATTAGTCTTTTTTTAAGAAAGACCTCTGATAACGGATCCTGTAGGTGATTTATTTTAGCAAGTTGTGGAGATTACTCCTGGCAGCTGTATAACTTTTCAGAATTCTTCGGACCCATGAGAAAGCGGCCCAGTTCAACAGGGGAAGAGGAGACAAAAAGGGCCGCTATCACCTGCCCGTTATGAAGATCACATGGGAGAACATTCTCATCGATACCATGCTTGTGTTAAAATACACTTTCAAAAACCTTTATTTTCCAGGAATCTCAGGATAGGTGGAAAACTTCTCACACAGGTATGTTGTTGAGACCGTTTGCACCTCATGTATGAATCAATACATGTCAAGAAATAGTTTATCTACTTTTCCAGTACCATGTTCATTAGATAGATAAAATCAGTAGTAGACATGTTCTTTCACTGTGACTATGTGACATCAAATTGTATTTTGTTTTATATTTCAGCTGATTTGATGGGACATTGACCAGAACTGTGCTCCAAAGATGGAGAAAGCCATGTGGGACGTTGGCCTTACCAGCTTCTACCTGAGGAAGGAAGGTACAGCAGAAGGCGCGAGTGCATACAAGTGGAACAGGTCAGAAAGTGTTTGCAACTGAAGCTACAAGCTAAAAAGATATACTAGTAGGTAGAGTATAGACTATAGGTATATATAGAAATGTATTACTGACATTACATTACATTTACATGTATGTTTGGATTGTTTTGATTTTGTGCAACAGCTCAATGAGCAAATAAAGCAAAATCATTTTGTAACATTAAATAATACATATAGAAACATACATTAGTGAGCAAACTGTTATAATATTTTTCCCACGTAGCAAAAGAACTGAAGAGAGCAAGAAAAAATCCCAAGCATCATCAGCGACATCAAGAACACCGGCGAAGTCCACATTGACAGTCTACAGGGCCCTACGTTAAAGGCCCTGCTGGCAAACAGAGGAGCAGAAGTTCTAGTCTCTACCAGACTCCGGATCGCTGGCAAAATCGTAGAAATGGTATAAATGGAGGAGTATGCCGGCCAGAGGAATTTAGCCGGCTAGAGAACGGCACGTTCCCTGCTGGCTAACTCCTCTATCTGTTAAAACTTCTACGATTTTGCCAGCGATCCGGAGTCTGGTAGAGACTACAAAAGTTCCCCATCGGGCGTCAGACAGAAAGGGCGCATTGAAGAAAGTCACGGGTTCAGAGATGATGAGTTGTTTTGAATGACAATGTAGAAACTTTCAACTCCCCCATATATTTCTAAATTTCAAGATACCTCAAATGTCCCTTTTCCACACTGTTTTTCCCACTGTAAGGTCAAACTACCTGGCAGCAATCGGAATGCACGACGTACGTGTAAGTTTGAAAAAGCAATAGTTTGGTTAGCATACTGCTTTACAGGGGGACCATTTTTCGACTTTTTTTTCCATTTTGTATGATCTTCACTTTTCAGGAATCTTCACGCATAATGCAACAATGCCAAGACTCAATGGCATCACAGGCGAACATAAGCAGGAGTTGTTCAAACAAGAGCATGACCTTGATGCTACAGCAATGTGTTTAGAGCTACTGAAACACTTGTGACTAGACTAGACTGGTTCAATTTTGAAGAAACAATTTGAGAGATTTCTCCTTGGTTTGTTGTTATTGTTTCCATGAACCGATTCCCATGTACATCAAGAGACAAATTGGAAACTGGTAAATGAAAAAATGCATTCTAGAATATTCCTATATGATCATGGATTATAATTCGTCCCCATGCTTGTTCCAAATGTAATTGTTTTCTTGAAACAGGTTACCACCTGGAAGGCACAAAAGTAACGGTACGCGGTAGACAGTACACTGCTCGGTCGCCACATGGAGGCAGCAAGGAAGTAATCAGATTTGTTCCTAATGCTATGTTTCCAGCTCTTAACTGATATTGTTAGAGGGCTCTTTGAAAATTTTAGAGTTTCAATAAAATGAAATGCATGCATTTTTATAAACTTAAGTTTAGTGTTCAGTTACTGCAACATACTTATATAATTGCAGTATACGTTTTCTGCAGTGCGACTTCACTCTGATACCGGTAAAGGATGTCCATATTTATTTTGACCATTCCGGTTAAAATGCTACTCCTAGGTACATCGTATTCTAGAAAACCGAACCCCGAAGAGCAAGGTGTCTGACAACCTACCGGGATCATAAAATTCAATAAAACAAATCAAAATGTCCAACGTTAACCTACATAGAACCTGAATATTACGTCTCCTGTACCCATTACTCGGTATCTACTTAATATCTATCTGTGACAATATACACTCGGCACAAAAAAGTTTGGAATATCAACTTTGGTATGTCATATTTCCGTTATTTATGCATCAATTTCAATGTATTATATATCAATAGAAAGCTTGTGTGATTTTCTTTCCTATGGTATCAAACTTATCATGATTGTAAACACATGAAACGGGTACAAGACCTGCTTACATGAGTGGGTCACGAATAAAAGTGCCCAAATTCCCCTGCTTCTGTTCAACACTGTATCGTCCTGTTGGTATTGGCACGTGTGTCACTGGTTCAATGAATCCTTTTTTCACCTCACATTTGGTATACGGATCGCGGAACATACAAGGTTTTAGCACACTTAGAGTAGAGTATATCCCTTTCGATAGTCGGATGGACATCAAAGCGCGGATGCGGTAAGGAGAACCGCACGCTGACGCAACAAGAGTAACTTTCGGCATTTGGTGGTGGAGGAAGCGTCATGGTGTGGGGCGGTATAACCGCCATAGGAAAAACAAGACTCGTCATCATTCCAGGCACCTTCAATGTGGTGAGATATAGGGACACCATCCTCCATCCAGTAACAATATCCTACCTCTTCAATATTGGACCAAATGCCATTCTGCAAGATTAAAACACCAGGACACACAGAGAAAAGACCATTGGATTGAGTACAGTCTTAGGGAATAGCCTTCCTATGGCTTATGGCTAGCACTCGATTGATCACCTCTTGCCATGGTTCAGATTTTTGGCTTGAATAAAGAGTAGCAGTAGCTTTGATTGACATGTCCTGTTTATTCTACTTGCCTTCATTCACAAGTCAATACCGACGGAAGAAAATGAGCAGAATGTAGTGATTGACTTTAGTAGGGTAATTTTGGCACTTTATCTTTAGACCCCCTGTACGTAAGCAGGCCTGGTGCTCGTTCCATGAATTTACACTCATAAAATACTCTACTAAGATATGCTAAAAAGAAACTTGGATGCTCTGTATACCAAACGTTAGGTGAAAAAGGGATTGATTGAACCATTGTTACCCGCGGCCATAACAACCGGACGATACAAGTTTTGAACAAAAACGTGGGGATTTGGGCACTTTTTTTTCGTGACCCACTCACGTTAGCAGGCCTAGGGTATGTTCCATGAGTTAACAATGATAATGAGTTTCATACCATTGGAAAGAAAATCATGCAAGCTTTCTACTGATATATAATATATTGAAATTGATGCAGAAACAGCAGAAATATGATCAACCGAAGTTGATATTCCAAACTTTTTGTGCTGAGTGTAGTAGGAACATCTTAATGTGTAAACAAACCCGCCTAAAACATAGCTTATTATGAAGAACGGCTGAAAAGAACAAAATCAGTACACTTGCGTAAATAGTGAACAAAGCCGCTTAGACTTTCATTTCTCTTCTTTTGTACATCGTAACATTTGGTTTCCTGTATTATCTTATAATGTGTGATAGTTTTTCCCATTGTGCATAATGTCATTATCAAAAACTTTGTTACAGTTGACAGGAAACTGACAGTACAGCGTAAAATAATCAAAAACGGCAATGTACCCAATGCGGCCAGTTCCAGTAAGTCTGTTGAGAGCCTGGGCTCAGAGGCTAATGATCTGCAAAGTAGACAGTCCCTAGAAGAAGCCACTCCAGGTAATCAAACCAAACTGCAACACAAAACACACATACCATTCGTCAGCGGGCCCGAAGGTTTAATCCATCACATGAGCAACTATCATACTAACTGTTCTGATCTTATTCAGCAAATGGAAAGAGATGAAATGGAGAAATACAAAATGTACTAAGGGTTAAAAATATTCAATTTTTCTTTCGAAAATATTAAATTGAGAAACATCCCTTTCCTGTTGCTGCACAAATAGAAACTCATTAATTTGAACTGCAAAGAAACATTCACAGTTTGATAGGCAGTGTTGTCACATCATCATCGACTACCGGTACCAATACATGTACATCGGCAAAGCTAGCTTTCCTCAGTACAAATGGGTTGCGTTCCTGGTACGTTCAACTCTATTTGACTTTGTTTTTATTACTCGACTCGGCTTTTCCCTAACACGTGTATAACATTTGGATGAAGGCACCTTGACTAGATACCATTAGACAAATGAGCACATTGCTCAAGTTTTCACAGCTGTATCTCACAGACCTCACACACTTAGATAGGCAGAGTCTTGTCACCACATAGTATGTGTCACCACCACAAGGTCTTCAGAAGAAACACCCTGAATTTACCTGACTATGGCCTACACGTTCATCGGAGAAGCCAGTGTTCCAAAGTTCAAGTGGGACGAGTTCCTGGTAACTTCAACTTTGCTTGAGTTTGAGTCATGAATTTTTGCTTGACCACCCTTCTGTAAAACCAGACCTCTTCAAACCCTTTATATTATTTATTTGTAATATAATGTTACCACCCGTTTATACCTACAGGCAAAGTAATGGTGACCGATGGTCCTGCAGCAGTAACGTTTATTGGCGGCCCCGGGCAAATGGTGGAGTGTCCTCATGAACATAACCATGTCATCAGGCCAACCGATGACAGCTTCAACATCCAGGACGAGAAATTGTTGGAGGCTGCAGGCTGTTGTGTTGGAACATTTGAGATCAGTATTGAGCAGCTGAAGCACCCAGAAAAGAAAAGTTCAGGCAGGTCAAGCCCTGAATGAGGAACAGCGTCCTGGCAGCTGGAAGCCTTACCTTCCAGTCAGCAGAATCATTGTTCGATTTAATCAAGAGGGAATACTGTCCTACAGTGGAGGACTTTGACAAAGGAAAACTGCAAAAGCACTGTGAATAATAGAAATAATTCATGGCAACCATGGGCCTACTTTAGCCACATCCGGGACAAGATCCTCCGACTGTGAGCAAATAACAAGACTTTTTTTCTAATTTTTTTTATTGATGCAGCAACAAAAACATGGATTTGCAAATCTGGGGAGTGCTGGAAACGGTGATCTGGATTTCGCCAAATATCAGGTCAAGAGCGTTCACTTCAAAATCAAACAAGTCAATATCATACAGGACAGGGCATGTGGCTGCACCCAGTTCATCCATTCCTTAAAAATAAGTAAAGATGATGTAGCAGTTAAACAGAGTACCAAATCGTCAAAAATTAGGGAACATTATGAATATGTTTTTATGCATTAACAGTTGAAGGGCTCCTGACAGGAGTTGAAGCGGGACTGCAGGAGGCTGGACAGACAGCAGAAAGGTCACCTCTGTTCTCCAGAACCAGCCAAGGGTGAAGAAGGCTGTGACAAGTGGCAAAGTGACAAGAAGAGGGAGGGATAAGGGGAAAGGGGTAAAGAGGGGGAAGAAGAACATTCCAAAATGTAAACGTTCCAAGGGTAAAGGGAGTAAGAAGATTCTGAGGGAGTCTGATTCAGACTCTGACGTCCCATTCGCAAAATACAAATAGAGCCGCATTGGACTCCCTTGTTGAGTTTTGAGGACCAGTACTTTGAAGCCACAACATTGCAACCATTTCTGAGCTTGCGGACCAGAAATATTTGGACATGAGCTATGACGATCTTCTGGAGGAATTCTCTAAAGTTGAAGTGCAGCTATCGGACAGTGAGAGAAAACTGATGGAAGACACCAGAGACCAGGCATGGGGAAGTTCTTTCTTCAAAAACAGGGCTGGGAGAATTGGAGCTTCGATCAGTAAACAGGCCAGTGTCACCAACCCTACACAGCCCTCAACGTCACTGATAAAAACAATTTGTTATCCGAATATTTTCTCTTTCACCACAACATCGACAAAACATGGGTGCAAACCTGAGAAACAAACAATTGAGTCATGGTCTCATTATTAGCATGGACGATAAAGCTTATCTACGTCCTGGGACATCAGGTCAGTGACATTGACTTTAAGTTGCTAATTATACCTACTTGTTAAGAAAGGCTTTGATGTTTCATTATTACTTCTTTCTATTTTATATGAAAAATTCGATATTACTGCATTCTACATATTGAATAGGTAGTCATGATCTTTTGCATGCTTGCGTCTATTCAGTGGAAAACACATTTGGTTGTTTACATTGCATGCTTGCTTTTGATATTTTGTGCAGAGGAATTTACCAAGGCCAGACTGTACTACCATTGACTGAAAACAATAGGAAGCTCCCACTTCACGACTTTCCGGAACCGTCAGTATGTATGACCCCATCGGCTCTTCGGTTGATAACGGAAGTGTCAGTTAATGCGGGCGGAGGAAGTTGTCTGAAGTCTACTGATGATGTGTCCTTGGCAGTAATTATCCAATAGCGTACCTTGGAACTAACTAAATATTACATGTTTCCTTCTTGGAGTGTAAGACATATACAATCTTTATCATAGAGAATTTAATCCTGATGTATGTTGCATTTTCATGTTCAAAATAAAAATGTTACCCACACTCCAACAAAAATTCAGTTTTAAAGATTCATTCCCCCTAATTAGGTTCTAATCTAAAAGATGAAATAAAAATATGTTGCACATTCAAATTTACACATATAGCACATACATATGTGTAGCTCAAATCCAGCATGAACAGTATGGCATGCGATGATTTGAAGCAATATTTTTGCTTGTGTTCTAAAAATGAACTTATTGTATTGGCAGGGCGACCTCGCTTCTGCCCGTGTGAGCCCGAGCCGTGCATACTGCTCCGGCTTGGACTTTGGGCAGCAATAACGGAGGCACCAGCATTTTCTGTTTCACTCTTAGAGTGGCTCGTTGTGCTAAACTTAGAATTCCACGTGTCAGTGGAGGGATTCTGTAATGCTGTGAGGTGGAAGAACGACCTTTCTCTCCATGAGGTTAGGACTCAGCACATTAACACTTGAATCTTTATACTGACAAGTACGGACAGTGCACATATACATGTAACTACGCTTATGTCTAGCACTGTGTCTAGTTTGTAGACTTACCTTTACCTTTCATGCATTATTGACGTTTTCATTAGCAGACCTAGAACTAATGACCTAAATGCTGGCCACTGTCAGCCGAAACAACTGCACAAACAGAAGGCACTTCCCGATGAAAACCAGGCTCAATATACAGAAACATGTAACGTATTACTAAGGCGTGTAAGTCTTCAAGGAAACTTAGCGACCTTTTTCGAACTTTGTGTTCCGTTGTACTAAACATACGCCTGTTATTATGGCGACTTTGCCGCCTGCTTCGGGGTAGAAAACCACCCTTAGGACTTGCAGTAAGGAGTATCGATGTACAGCGATGTGGAGCGTCACCATCAAAGAGAAATGCTTATGGCGTACTCAGATCAGTAATCAACAAGAAGAGAAATCTGAGGGTCAGCACAGCTCTCCGTACAAAGCTTAAGGTACGGAAGATGAAGCTGGATAAAGAGGCCAGGCAATGGTGGAGACCAAAACTGAGGAAGAAAGGGAAGGATAGCATTCCTGAATCGTTGAAACAGAAGGTCAAAGAGTTCTATTTCAGCCCTCAGATCAGTCGTGAGATGCCAGACCAAAGAGCCACTGTCAAGATCTTTTGACCTTGTTACTCGCTCATTTTTTCATGTATCACTTTTAGTACTAGATGTCAGACTTGTCTCACATTTAGTTTTTATCTGAACTTTGTATATCTTCTGGGGGAGTCGGCCTCGTAGAGGAACTAGTTTCCTGTTGCCGGCTCCCCTCAGATTGTACGCAATCTGTGAAGTGGAATAAATAAATAAATAAGATAGAGGAGGGTTCTAAAGTGACCCTTCTGCAACGACACAATATGTCAATGACCATAGAGGAAGCGTACACCGTGTACAACAAGCTGTACCCAGATGACAGCAAGCTCCGTCCACTAACCACCGAGCCAGCTATACTAACGTTACAATATGTCAAACAAAGGATTCAATTTAAGACGTCTAATCCAGCCTACCTACGGTCACAATGGCCGCCCTGCACTTACTGACTTCCACACAGAACCGAAGCACTTTTCCTGTACCAGTGCGCATAAACATATGGCCAAGAACTCAAATGAAAGACTGATACGTATAACTTAAATCGTCAAAAACAAGACAGAACAGAATAAAATAGTCTAGAACGAACAAAACAGTCTAAGTTACTCTGACGTATCGACATATTAATCAAACATTTCCTTTCTCGGCGGGACTATTTTCTGGCGGCGCTTGTGCAGATTCCGTTTTTGGGAGAGTATCCAGCGGAGGCTGATTGTTGACGTACAAGGAGGAATTTGCATATGTCCCATGGTGCACCGCGGTCTCAACCATCTATACAATCGAGCCGTGACGTCATCATTTGAATAATGGCCCTAGCGCAGGACCTTTCCCACCATAAACACGCTGTTGACAGTGGAACCGAAGCTGCTGGACGATAATCCTGAGGTTTATCTACATACTGAACATACTTTTTAAAAAGTTTTTATGGCTTAAGAAAGTGTTGGAAATATACATTTTTTTACGTTTATAAGGCTGTAGAAATTGTTGGAAGTATACATTTTTGGACGTTTTTAAGACTGTAGAAATTGTTGGAAGTATTAAGCAACTAGTATATTGAGATATCAAAGCATTAATCAGGACGAGGAGTAGCATACTGACGTTGAAGTTGAAGGCATTTTTAGCCCTCAATAAGAAGAGGATAAGACGTACTACGGGGCAAATCAGGACTGACGCTATACCAAGCAAGAAAAATAGAAATTGATTTCCACCAAGCTATCTCCTACACTAAATGACACTACTTGGCCTGTTCGCGGTCGGCGGGGTGGAGGAAGAGGAGGAAGAGGCCGAGGCTGGGGACGTGTTGGCCGCCGGGCCTGGACCCAAACCTACCGACGCCCTATGCTATGGGGCACAGGCAATGGGAGGGGGCGTGGTCGGGGAATGGTCATGAAGTGGACCTTTTTCCTTTAAATTAGCAGTATTTTTCCCTATACTGTCACAGATAGATAAGTAGATACCGAGTAATGGGTACAGGACACGTGATATTCAGGTTCTATGTAGGTTGGACATTTTGATTTTGTTAACCACCCAGTCGTTCTTTATAATAACATTTATTCTTTACTTTTGGCAGGGGGGGTCAAGGAAATTATGCAGATCATCCTGCTTTCTCCAGTTTCTACAGCAGAATGTGAGCGGGGTTTCTCGCTAATGAAGAGAGTTAAGTCTGACTGGCGGAACAGGCTACGAGCAGACACTCTCACTGCCCTTATGGTTATCACACTCTCTGAGCAGGAAGTAGACACATTTTCTCCTGATGATGCCATTGGACGATGGTGGGCAGCTGGCAAGAGTAAACGCCGGCCTAGGACTGCACCGTATGGAAGGAGACGCAGGGAGCCTGATCAGTGTCCAGACTATACCTCGGAGTCTTCAGTTTCTGATTCTGATGAGTCTGACTCTTGAGCAGTCTGTAGACTCAGTGGACAATGGAGTGAAGACTTGTGACTTGATACACAAATGTGACATCAATATTGTTTTTGGACCTTTCTGAACAAGTCCAAATAGAAAGCAAGACATTATAATTTTCAGCCCCACCCCCCCCGCATTTCTAACTTTGAGCGCACAGCATCTCCCAGTGAGGAGAATGCTTCTGAGTTGATCTACTTTAATCTGTAGATCTTCATATCTTTACCCGAAGGTGTAAACCAGATTTTTTTTTCTTTGAGATATTTGCATTTTCTTTTTTTGTCCCGGCAAAGAAAACTTAAAGAGTAAAGTTCATTTTATGTATTTAGTATATAGTATTCCCCGTTGGGAATCTGTTGCAAGGAACTTTCTTCATTGTTAACTAACATAATATAAAGGAAACATATTGCCACCGATCAGAACGTAGGCTATGTACTTTGTGCAATGTAATGTCAAAGTCTACTTCTACACATTAAGGAAAAAACCATCCCTTATCTTTTTATACAAATATCAAAGTGTATCTTTATAACTCAGGGCGAAGAAAACATATTAAGAATACTTTTGTAACTCAAGGTAAAGAAGAGTAAAGTTCATTTTATGTATTTAGTATATAGTATTCCCCGTTGAGAATTTGTTGTAAGGAACTTTCTTCATAGTTAACTTACATAATATACAGGAAACATATTGCCACCGATCAGAACATAGGCTATGTACTTTGTGCAATGTAATGTCAAACTCTACCTTTGTACACCAAAGCAAAAACCATCTATATTATCTTTGTGCAAATATCAAAGTGTACTTTTGTATCCCAGCCCGAGAGGAGACTAGAGATCCCCGAGGTGGCGGGCCTGGTGATATACACAGAAGACGAGTCAAGGCCATGGGCTAACTTACTTAGCCCATGGCTACTTCCCCGAAGGCTTTTGCAATTATGATGATGACACATTCATAAACTAGTTAATACATTTTTTTAAATAGATTGAATGGTATAGATTGTGTCTTGTTGAGGTTTAATGGCTACCAGATGCTTTCACTGCAAAGGGACGGGTTGGCTTCAGCCGTATGACTAATGACATTGTGGCGCCAGAGCATTCCCATGATATTTTTGGTCGTCTGGCCGCCAAAACATTTGCGCCAAAATTTGTCCTGTGAGGGTCAGTCACACACTGCCATGGAGGAACACAGGTCTCCAGATTCCCTGAACATCGGTTTGTCCCAAGAAAACCCAGTGTTTTCTACATCAAGCATCAATTCTGACAACACATCATTTGCCGACACCTTCTTGGATGAAATGGGATTCACTTTAGAAGAGTTCCAGACCCAGCCCGACCCATTCAGTGCTACAGCGGCGGCTTCTACAGTACCAACAACCTTGCCAATGACTTTCACTACTGAAACAAGAAGCAGGTATGCCATCTTCATTCACCGCTTCCACTGAGATTTGCAGCTCCTATGTCAACAGAGATGATTCGTGATAAAGTGAAAAACCGGGTGCCAAAACATACCCAAAGGAGCACAAGGTATGCCAAGTCTGTCTGGAATGACTGGGCCGTGAACCGAAACAGCAACTACAACACTATCCTACAGGTGTCAGAACCCTACATTGTTGTACCTACAGAACTGAACCTCTGGCTGATGAAGTTCATATTCGAAGTCAGAAGAATGGACGGAAAGCCGTATCCACCCAAGACCCTGTATTGCTTGGTGTCTGGTTTGATGCGACATTTCAGAAAAGAACTTAACAGGCATGATATGAACTTCCTGGATCGAAGTGACATACGGTTCGCAGAATTCAGAAAAGCGTTAGATGCCAAGATGAAGGAGCTTACAGCCGCTGGGGTAGGGGTTACCAAACGACAGGCCGACCCACTGACCACTGATGATGAAGACCGTCTGTGGGAAAGCAACACAATCTCCCTGTCAACATCAGAGGGAATGTCATATGGGGTGTACTTCTACAGTCCATTGCAAGGTGTTTGGATTCAGGGCCATGGACGAACACCTAAACTTAGTGATAGAACAGTACAGGTTTGGAACGGACACAAACGGACACTGTATGTATTTCACAGGAAGGGTGTCAAAAAAAATGTTCAGGGGGGGGGGGGGTACAGCAAAGGCAGGTGGATGTGAAGAAGATTAAGCAGTATGCTGATCCCACGAATCCACGCTGCGTTGTCAACCTGTTTGAGCAATACATCCGGGCACTGCCTGAGAAAACAGGCCGTTTCTACAGGCGCCCCCTGAAGATGAGTGATTGTCCGAAGTTCAGCCTACAGGCAGTAGGCAAAAATAAACTAGGTACGTACATGAAAGCAATGTGTACCGAGGCCGGGATTTCCCTGCAAGACAGAAAGATCACCAACCACAGCGGGAAGGTCACACTCGCCACACAAATGTGGGCCCAAGGATTCGATGAACAATCATGTCGAGAACTGGCCACCGAAGCACATCAGTACGGGATTACAAGCGGCCAAGCGACAGCCTACTGATGGATGTGAGTAACAAGCTACAGCCTCCAAAGCCTAAAAGCGTGAACGAAGCACCATCCAAGGCCTCAACAACATCTACAACATGTACTACAACAACTTCGAACACAACATCTACAGCAACAATGTCACAGACTGCATCTGGGCCCAGATTGTCCATCGTACACCCAAACGGCATGAAAATAATCATGGACTTTTGAACATTCTACTTTTAAGTTGTGTTTTATTTTGTAATTTTGCTATGATATCAGTTTTTCTGTTTGCAGTCTCTTGGAAATGTTGAAGAACTTCTAGACTTGTTGAAAGAGCATACACTGTAGGTAGTGTGTTCGCCTGGAAGTAGAAGGTTTGATTTTTCTAAGTTTTGCCTTTGTAGGCATGATGTTAATTTTTGCTTTTGAACTCTATTTTATCTTGTAACGTTTTTTTACGACTGTGCATTATTTGGAGTTGACTTCACAAGATTTCAGGACTTTTTTACTTACATTGTCATACATTCGTTTGTATTTGTATTTTCATTGTTTTTGTAACTAGTTATCCATAAGCAGAGCTTATTTTCATAAGCTCTTTTTTTTCACATGATGGATTTCTGTTTGCTTACCCTTATTAACAAAGCCTTTATATCGTTCAAGGCATTAACTTTATTTTGTTTGCTTAACCTTAGGGAAAAGCTCAGCTTGGAATATAGGTCAAGTCATTTAACTATGTTTCAATACAGTAAGTCTATATGACTTTTGTATGTAGTATTCTTAATGAATACAGTTGTTGTGTTTCTTGAATCATACTGTGACAGACTCTTTGCTTTTGTAATAGTCATTCATTCTATCAGCCATGTGCCAAAGACAGGTTTTAATCAATCAATCAAGTGGAGAGGGATGGTTGGGTCTTGCCTGTTTTTCTCATTACCCAGGTCACAGGTCGTGTGCTCAGACAGGCTGATATCATCCCGGTTTTCTTGATATCAACACACTTTTTTCCTCATTTGCATGAAATAGCAGCACACATTTTTTCATAGCACCATACTACGTGGATATATCAACAGAAAATGGGGGCTTCTCATTGGCTGAGGGGAAGTAGCCATGGGCTAAATGTTTATATTTGCCCTCTCTCTGCCCACTTACTGTAACTGCTCATGATGTGTGAACATCTTGGTTCAATTTAGAGACTCTATAAGGAAATGTATATACGAGAGTTCCGTGGAACGTTTTCTATATACGTAACGTTATATATTTTGGATTTCAGACCGACTGGACTCAGCATCAGATGGCCAACCTAGCCTACTGGGAATATTCTTCGAAGACCCTCTTCTCGGTGCGGCCGCACACAAGTCTTACGAGGAATTTTAGATTGGGATGAACAGTAAGCTTGTTTCAGATTTTTAGTAATCAATATGTGACGGAGAGTATTGTCAAGCAGATGTTGAGATTCATGCAGCGCGGACTTTTCCATAGTGGGCGTTTGTGGGCATTCGCTAAAAAGACTGTCCCATAATGTGTCTTTAAGAGGAAGACCAATTATGACTGACGTTGATGAATATTTTATACATTCTTGAAGAAGTTCTAAAGAATCCTGTCTAATGTCCTGTGTGGTTTGATATCCTCAGGACTTCTACAGCTGTCATTCCTGGCAGGATTCAGCTGCCATCAGGTAAGTCTTTTCTGTGAGGAAAAGAAAATGGATGGCTACCACAACCGTTCTATGGCCCCATGCGGTTCTAAGGACCCAAATTCGCATCAGGCTAGTGGAGATGACAGCTGACTCACAACTAAATCACTTTGTTGGTTTGGTTAAGTCAAGTGGTAAGTTATTAAAAAAATGACATTTACTGTTGTAAAGCATTATTATGCAAACAAAAATCTGAACGCCATAGTTATGTTATGTTATGACGTCACCACTGTTGTACTAGTACCACCAATATGGTAATGAGGGAAGTATTCCGGATGCTCCCACGCTCTCCGCCATGTTGCTGTAAGTTGTTCAGAAGTTATCAAACCGAGCTGCTTTCACTACTGCACTCATGTAGTCCATTGCGGTCCCAGTGGTTTACTACTGACGGAAGCTTACACATTAATAACATCATTGACACCCATGATTAAGAACCTTTACATTTTAAAGGCAAAGCCATCAATTTTGCACATCAGTAGAAAATCATAAGCTTTTTCCAAATTGGTTAACTTACGCAGTTGTATATGTTAAAGTTATCATCATTGTACATTTTAATGTACAGGCCGGGAAACCAGGCAGCAGCAAGCTACTGAGGAACCCAGGCTTCCCGGAGCCCAAGTGGCAGACCTCTGTACAGCCACCCTTACACTGGGTTGCTGGCTGAAGAAAAACGAACAACTCAGCATGATTCAATGCAGCCAAAGTTGGTATCATCATAAATGCATACCAATGCATTGGAGAGTGGGAAGACCTCCCCTTTGTCTGCTGTGCAGAAGACCCAACCCAAGTGCAAAAGACTGTACCAAATATAACGTCAGTATCAACAATCATCTGCGATGCATTTTAAGACTGCCTACAATGCCGTGATGTCGATACGATGTAGGATACTATGAGTTTGGTATTTGAGGTTAAAATGAAAATCACTATGAGGTCCAGTGAAACATAACATAACACAACACAAAGCAAAATACGATGTACATATCTTTAAGTGAATATATTGTAAGTTTGCACTTGTACTAAATATTGTTTTCTCCCAGGTACCTATCTGATGTGTATAACTGTGATTCCCTGACATCTGCCATGGATGTGGAGGTGAGTTTGATCAAATATGTATAAGAACATTCAAGATGTTTCCAAGACATTTAATGAAACTGTAAAGGTACAGGTGCAAAATAAACATTGGCATGCTGGAAAGGAAATAGGTTATGTACAAGCATAATAAAACAAATCTATTTCAGCAATCAGTGGCAGTTACATACATCTTTTTCGATTCATTTAATCCTATTCAGACCGGGCTTCTTTGGTCATTCCTGGACCGAGGGGGGGGGGGGGGTGGTCTTTTGAGATCCTCCACTTCTAAGTCCTACAACTGTTGAATGACGTGTCGTGCGGCCACCAAATTTTAAAGAAATGTTATAGACATAATATCTGACAAGTATAAGACGTTTGACGTGACGACTGTTATATTTCAAGAGCATTCGAGGGGGGGGGGGTAATCAGAGCGCTAGATTATTAGTCGCCACTAAAATCCACCAACGTTGCCCAACGATCCAGAAATACCTTGTGGAACTACATTACAGTTACAAAACAGTCATGGATTCCGAATTTTGTTTCCCAATGTTGATAATCTACATTTTTCCCCACGTCCTTTAGCTCTCCAGTTAAGAGAATGTAGTACAGGAGATTCCTTTCGACCACTTGGTGCAAAGGCGTTTGGCTGGCTTCGTAACGTTGTAGTGTGGACTGAAGACACTTAACTTGCTACAATGTATCTCACATTAGCAGGATCAACCTTGACCAGGTACACACATTATAAGTACTGCAATTTTAGAAATCGATTCGTCTTGTTGGGGACAGGCCTAAGCCAATCTGGGTTTTCTGCATTGTATATCATTACAGACAGATGTACACCCAGCCATCGGCTACATGACTCCTACCTAACACAACGATACATAGAGATAGTGGGCGGTGTGTCGAAATGTTCGACACCTACAAAATGTTATGCATCATGCTACGGTGAACCATTTACATTGAGGCGTATTGGATTAGGAAGGAAGCAAACTACGTAGGATGAGGTACCGCGCCCTTCCCCCAACGTGAGGGGAAGGCGCGGTAAGAAATTCCGATCACTACCTGTACTACCTCCGGCACAACATCTGCTTGGAGGATAAACATTGGAAGATGTACAATGCCCAATGAACTCAAGTCTGTGAAGGTTAACTTATTTGTAGATAATGTATTTCCGTCTTGACATAACACAAATCATCTGCCTATGGCACTGGCTGCAAATGACTTAACACCAGATAGATTTACATTTAAAACCAGAAATCAATTTGGCAGCCTCTTCCGATTCATTACCAGCATTTGGCACTTTGATCATCTGTCTTCTATTTTATTTATGTACTATATAACGTTTATATATACATACATGTTTGCATGGTTCCAGGGAAAAGGAAACGGATCATGGAGAAGAAAGCGTCGAAACACCAAGACGACTGGAACAAATCCAATCATGTTTTCTACCTCAATACAGGGCCCAGATAGAGGACAAAGTCTTTAAAGAGAAGGAACGAATCCGAGCTTTCAGACCTGAGTGACTCAAGCGGTTAGTGAACATCGTTTTATCCCACAATGTGGAAGATTCTTCTTCCTTGCAGAATACAACGCTGATGAGCCGTTTAAAAATAAATATGGTAAGGGGTTGAAGAGCTCTGATTTTACAGTAGAGGTTTCAGGCTTTAAGTAAAACATTAGCCTGGTAATCTAGCCGTATTAATATAAGCTCCCGAGTCTCTTCTGTCGACCCTCTCCGCGCAGAGGACACAACCAAGGCTATTAATTTAATAATCTCCAGGGCCGTCCCTTCAGATAGTTTTAACATACTTGGGAATATAATATAACAGCCAATATTATGTAACAGCTCATGATTTCTTTGTGACTTTCTGGTATTCCTTTTTTTCAAATTTTCATGGTCCTGTCCATGAACTTTTTTTTCGAAACAAGTCTACCACCTCGGTAATTAAATATTGTAAAATTGCATCACCACTAAAGGATTTCATTCCCCATTTTTATCTAGCCTTGATTTCTTATAATATACTTTCGCAATTATGATATTCTAAAAGTTTCTGCAGTAAACAATGTATGTTTTGATACTGCAGCTGAGGCGAGACGGGTGGAGGCTGCGGCTGGCGGAACTTTTGATGAGATCCAGGCGCCATCGGCACCCTCCAGCAACTGAGGAGCTTTCTGCCACTTGCTGTCCTGGATGCAACAAACCATCTGTCAAGATTGTTTCAGTATCGGGACATCTCCTTCTCGTCACTCAGATTACGGGTACATCATTATGATCAAATACATAGAACAGATAACTACGGTAAGGCAAACTGTATTCTAACACTACTAACAGTTTAACAAGTATCAAATCTAAAATCTGTGCAAATTCTCATTGCAGTTCACAGACGATTCGTACAAGACGGGTGGAGGCTGCAGCTGAGGCAAGCCGGGTGGAGGCTGCAGCTGAGGCGAGACGAGTGGAGGCTGCGGCTGAGGCGAGACGGGTGGAGGCTGCAGCTGAGGAAAGACGGGTGGAGGTTGCGGCTGAGGCGAGACGGGTGGAGGCTGCGACTGAGGCGAGACGGGTGGAGGCTGTGGCTGAGGCGAGACGGGTGGAGGCTGCGACTGAGGCGAGACGGGTGGAGGCTGTGGCTGAGGCGAGACGGGTGGAGGCTGCGGCTCGCGGAACTTTTGAACGTGTACTGGCAGGTTGCAGAATCACATCAAAGAACCGAACTAAAGGCTGATGCAAAGTTCCGGTGGGGATTAAAAAGATTCTTTCCGGACACTTTTATTGCTCCCGGACACTAACATTCTCCCAAAACAACACTATCTCATATATATCCCAACTATGATGATTTTTTTCTGTGATAATCTACTTCACCAATTTTCCAGCGACGTACTGTACGCAGCATCACTTCACCACATTTGCGGGAAGTAGGCGGTTTCTGAAGCCAGATAACCAACTGCGTTTGGAGAGGTCGAGGTTTCCGGACAAAACCGCTTCCGAAGACGGACAAAGCTTTATATGGAGCGGAAGTGGCAGATCCCACTAACAAACTCGCCAAAGAGGACACGGGGTGAATCACACAAAACAAAAGGTATATGCATCTAAAATGACAAGTAACCTTTATGAATCATATGTTTATCAGTTGACTAGTTATCTGATTTCTTTCTCTACAAATTATAACATGTACACGTCTGTAGATCTCTGTCTAATTCCGTTGTCTGACGTTATTTTGAGGCTTTTGCAAGCAGGAAGAACTTCCATCACAAAAAATACAGGAAAAACTGGGAACAAATTAATCAACAAAATCCCCACATGCAGCATTGATAGGGTGCAAATTGACTAGATGCATACCTGCAAGGTCTCTGTTGACAAATTAGTTTTTCACGGAAATATAAATAGTACAACCACCTGAAATATGTTTCCAGTGGATAGGCTGACAATTGGCTCTTTCATCAAGTATGACATGCACCCACGAAGATATAGTGGTTAAAGGATGTCAAATTCTAAAAATTGACATTTTTGCCTATTTATCTTGTCCCATTCCCTACAGCCAGTTCTTTATGATCCATGGACTGTACCACGATGAGTGCCACTCGTCTTGGGACTGATGGCGGACAAGTCCGTAGGGGCCTATAGGCAGGTCTTCCAACACGTGAAGGCCGCGGTGAGACAACGCACTGGGCATCGCCTCCGACCGCAGCGGATCGTTGTAGACAATGAGGTTTCGTTGATGTCAGTTATAGACACGGATTTCCCACAGGCAACCTTCTTCGGCTGTTACTTCCACTTTTGCCAAAGCCTGTGGCGCCGGATCCAAAGTCTCGGCATGGCAAGGGTGTACAGGCAGGACCGGCAACTAAAACGGTGCCTTCGGATGATAATGGCCATAGAGTACCATTGGTGCGGATGAACTTCAGGAACCTTGTTGGCCGACAATTCACCCAAGACCTGATCGCCCGGTACCCAGCCTGCGGGACTTCATCCGATACTACTTAATTTTGTATTGAACACAACATTACTTAGTCAAGTTGCTAACTGTATATATCGCATACAACATGCCTGCTCACGTTGTCACGTTATCGGCAGAACCATCTTACAATGTACAACTGACTATCACATACATCACCCAATGATGTATCTGATACTAAATCTTTGTGATTTCTTGAATACAGATAATTTGCATACAATTCTTTAAAACTCAAGAATAATGTTGTTTATCTAACCCCTGAAAAAATGTTACATTTGAAAATGAACTTTCTCAAATAAAGGAAAGGAAGGAAATTTGTTAATTTCTTTTGGAAGAAGTAATCATTGTCATAATCAATGGAATAAATTAAGACCTCTGTTCAATGTGATGACATCTGTCCTGAATTACGATTTTGACATTGAGCACAGACCGGGAGCCCAGCATGGCAACGTCGCAGGTGTACCCAGTGCGGCAAAACCGACCTGGACAATGACTCTACGAGACCTAGGGGTTTTGCGGCAGGTTGATCACGGTGGGCTCAACCCGATCCCTGTCTTGTCTCTAGATGAGATTACCAAGCTCAGCGTGCTGCCCCGACTCTGGCTTGCCTCGTATTGGACATGCAAAGAGGCACTAAACCTGACAACTACGGTGCACATAGGCTCACCCGGAAACAGCGCATGCTCTATTCCGATTGGTCATGTCTTGATTTCAGGGACGGCGTCCTATACCGAAAATGGTACAGGAATGGTGAACTGGGACCGCAGCTTCAGCTGCTGCTCCCAAGGGCGCTCGTCTCTCGCGTGTTGAACATGCTCCATTTTCCAAATAAATCTTCCGGTTTTGTTGAGCCTTCCCTTCCGTCCTTAAACAAATTCGGCCTTTTAGGTGAATGCATCACGCATGCGCTGCTAGTCGCTCCACTTTCGTTTTTGTAGTAAATGAAAACGACGACACGGTCTACATTCCAGCAGGAACAACTCTGGGACTATACCACTCCTTCGACTCGGGTCAATGCTTAGATGTACAGTACTGGATTTCCAAGAACAAAAGGTTAACAAAGTAAAGGTTAATGACCCGCCCCAAGGTATATATTTATATTGTGTGATAATACCTGCTCCTTTTGCTATCAACACAAAAAGAAAAGTGACTGTGCCTGGATTGTTAATAGGAATACCCGAAACAATGAGATAGGCCATCCACTGTCAACTCTCCAGCTGGTCAAACGCTCAGCTTCAGCTGGCCGGACCTCAGAGGTATGCTCATGGAACAAGGGGCGTCAAGAAAGCACATGTAAGACCTCCTACAGACGTCAGAGCTACAGAGGAGACTACCGTTTTCTCGACGACAGAGACATGGAGGGCAACACACTCCATGGCAAGGAAGACAACATCACATATTGAATAATCTACTGGTTTATATTCTCTTGAAAGTACTGTTTGCTTATTCTTTTACTGTTTTATTCTAATATGTACGTATTAGTCTTTCATGGTATAAGGATCCGAGGAAAATTCTTTAATCAGGTAATTTAATGCTAGTTTGAATTCAGTGTTGTAATCTGGTGTGACTTGACCGATTTCAAGCAGGAAACTTTCTACATTTTCTGCTCTTTTCATTAAATCTCTCTCATTTACAGGTTGTTGTATGAGCAGTAAATCAGAGAAGGGTAGAGGAACTTACAGCGGCAGTGAAGGCAACAGGCGTGCCATTCCGGATGATGGAGAGTGTGGGTAATGACGGGAAAGGTACGGTGAAGACATGGACTCAGCTGAATGGTAAGAGTAATACCTTAGTACGTGTTGTACATTTTGTCAAACCTTTAATCATTCTAAATTTCTGAACAAAGTATCCGTGTGATTAAACAAATTGATCAAAAGTCAAAATATCAAAGTCAATCCTGCAGAAACAGAAAACATCCCTTTCTTTCAGTTCCCTCCACTTCATCATCAGTCCATGACAGACACCTTCTCAGATTCTGATCACGATGAGGAGGTCGTAGTTGTACCTGAAATTCTACCTCACAAGCTGCAACCTGAACTGGCTAAGTTAGAGCCACAAATCTGCCAAAGGTACAATTGTAAGCTGACATATGAACAGCTTCCTTAGGCACTTCAAGTGTTTGTATCTGAATACAAACGCAAAACTATTGTCAGATATATGCCACCCGCGTTGGATGCATACATTAACTTCATGGCCATGTGGTCTAGAGGGGGTGAACCCTTCCTAAAACACCTAAAGGAGCAATGCATTGGTTTCTGTCCTGTCTACCGTGAGTTAGCCGACGCTTTTGCAGATGCTCACTATCAGGACACTATCAAGAACATCCAGGAGCATGTGCTGTGCGCAATTTGCCACCTACCTTAATTGGAGGATCTAGCGATCAACACATATCAAATTCAAGAAAATAGTTCCACTGTCTTTTTAGAGTCACCACACACCAGAGAGAACATATACGTGACATGTTTAGAGATGGCTACCACAAAGTTGGAAACCGACTACAGCGGATAGTGCTGGCCGATATCAGCTCACCTTCTCTCTTGTCAGCCTGTAGGGCCCAAGGGCTTCTGTATGTCAATGTTACAGAACCATAGTTAAAGGGGCATTCCACTCTAGAAGGGAGTCTTGTTTTCCAATAGATAATGTGTCAATGAATACGTAATCAGCCAAATTTTGTGGAATTCAGCTTGGGATGAATGGCACGATTCGTGTTTTGTGACACTCACTAAACCCATGCAGATCCTTCCCATGCATTTCCTATACGCATAGACACTTTGTTTATCGTGCAAATTTTCGGCATAAATGAGGTACGCTAAGCACACCGAGAAGGCACATTGCTCATAAGATTGCAAAGAATACAAGAACAAGACAAGATTTCTTAGCGAACCTGAAATTAGTTTTGTAACCATAACTTAAAGGTTTGCATTGTATTCAGCCATAGGATTAATTTAATTAGAGGGTACTTGGGGAGTTACGTAGAAGACTGAATGCTTTTGAGGCACGTGGAGCAACTGGGTACTTGATCGTATAATGTGAAATAGTATGTATTTATTACTTCCTAAAATTAGTATCTACCGGAAAATAACACTCTCGTGTCGAGTGAAATGCCCCTTTGAGGCTGATGCTGGGAAATAGTGTCTACATCCTTGACGTGCCGAAGCAATTGCATCAAGCAGTAAAATTCCCAGAAAGATTGCATCCTGCTATGAAAGTTTCACGGCAGACCTGTATAAGAATTGGACCATTTGCATCCACACCTGAAGGCTGAATGGAATATTGGGTGACCAACCCATCAACAAACGTAATGTTGAATTGCAGGGTGACCAGGAGGGATGCGGACTTGGTCCAGGCCCAACTACCGGAAGATGTTGTGGTTTCCCTGGATACAGACTTCATCTCCTCCCTGGACTTCTCGTGTGACGCTCCACCACTCACGGCCTGGCGCACCCGTCTCTTTCCCACTTTAGAAGTGTACTGGTAGTTACACCTGGAGGATTTCTAATGATGTCTTGATTGCGGCGCCTACCGATGGGAGGATTTTGTTCCTATACTGTTCCATCTTTCCGTGTGTATGGCCTGTCAACTGTTCCTGGATAGGTAACATCCTCGTCAAAACCGCTCACGATTTTCGTCTTCCATGATCTGTACAAAATCAGGTTGAGATCATGTGTTTGTCATCAACTTCAGTGTGGGTTTGTGCTGTTTCATGTCCAGAGGAAGGTGATGAAATAAAAGGCAAAGCAGGCAGCAGCAGACCTGAACCCGTCCACTTGCTGCCTCTGCCACTTCTCTGCTGCCATGGTGGAACCTCCTGTTTTGTGTGGGGTTTTCTAGGACGGAAATAGCACTCCTAGTAAATAACCTTAGTGCGCCTGACCAGAAACTTTTGTACATAATAATGCTTTTCTTTGTAAAAGTGCTGGCAATACTAAGTGGACATAGATATAAATGTAATATAGCACTTTTTTTCCGCAGTAGTTTTTGTCATTTGGCAGATCAGCTGACATTTGATCAAGGGTAGCATACTGATGGATCCAGTGTAAAGAACTGCTTGTATAGTCAAATCCTTGCTGCTTTGCAGTTACTTAGAGGTCCAGATTGTCAAATATCATCTGAAACCAAGGGGGAAAGTAGGTCGAGATTCATTGAAATGCTTATATCAAGAAGATGTCTTCCCTTGTCAAATTTTCTCGTTGGCGGCACAAATAGATTGTGGGTTCAACTGGAACCAGTGCCGAAAACTACGCAGGTTTGTACTTGTATTCTTAATACTGATCATTTTCTTCCCTGACTCTTTGTCCATCTCCTATCCTATTATCTACCAGTCAACACCTCCACCTGACGTCAACCACCTGCCTGTTTTGTGCGTTTTCTTGCCTATGGTGAACGCAAACCCCTGTGGACTTCAGGCACGCGTCATGTCTTGACCTCCTTTGTGCTAACGAACGACCTGAGTGGACGGTTACGGTTTGTGAGTGACAGAGGTTTCTGCAGTTCGATGTTTCTTGGTTCCTCCTTTCCAATCAAGGCCTTCTGCGCATGGACCAAAACGCAGACCCAATGTCTCATCTGGAAGAAGAGCGGTCCCGACGTCCACCAATACCTGAAGGGGACGATGGTACCCGCTCGGAAACCCAAGATATGCGCGGAATGACTGTAGAACAGGGTACCGCGATAGACTGAATGAACGCAATGTACAAGGAAGCCCTCCAGAAAGAGGCTGAAGCTATTGAACTACCCGACCCGGTCTGGGTGCATGCCTTTGAACAGAATCGAGCAGAGGAGGCCGCCCTGGAGCAGTACCGTCGAGGTGCACGCCGAATACAGAGCCAGCTACTGATGGAACTGCTACGGTGCGTTACGAGACCGCACCCGTGCATCCACCAGCTACTGATCGCCGACGAGTGGGGAAACACGGACCACATTGTGCTCCGGCCATACCCGCCGGGAAGAGGCGAACGCTTCGATTATTGCGCGGAAGTTACTGTAGTCAGAATTCTCGATTGGTACCTATAGCCGCATCCGTAGCCGTGGGGAGTGCTCCAGTTCGTACCCCCCTTGGGAACTGCAGCACTTGATGTTCCTCCGCCATTCGGCGGGACTACGTTAAAACTATCGATTTATAGGCAGGAGTAGCCCCGGCACGAAGTAATCTTGCTATTCCCCTTACCTACGTTTGTGGGTTGGCTATAGGGTGGGTTATTCATCGTTCCACACCTTTTCCTTTCGGATTCTACGAAGGTGGCCATCCGGGGTACCGAAACGCGACTTCTGTCCCGTTTGATGGCAGAAACGGTAGGCATAGCCGTCTGCCCCGCAGATAATCCCGTGCCAAAGGACACGGAAAGAATTAACGTCCCTTAGAGAGATTCGTTCTCGTGGTAGGTGGTGCGTATAAAATACAGGATGGTTCCTGTTGTTATCCCAAGGTCGTCGAATGTTGCGATGTCTGTGATGGTGTGGCCTTTGACTCGAGTGTAGACTCGAGTCTACAAAGCAGTTGGTGGTTCTAGAGACCGTCAGAGGACATACAACTTCTTGCGACCTTACATCTAAACTCTGCACAAAAAGTTTGGAATATCAACTTCGGTTGATTATATTTCTGTTGTTTCTGCATCAATTTCAATGCATTATATATCTATAGAAAGCGAGTGTGATTCCCAATCCAATGGTATCAAACTCATTACCATTGTTAACTCATGGAACGCGCACTAGGCCTGCTTACTTGAATGGGTCCCACATTATGTCGAAGAAACAAGAACAGGGGGGTTCAAGAGTGACTGCATGGGATACAAATCTAACACATTCTGTGCGCACACACTAACTACTGCAAGTACATCGGCAATCTCTAAAAAAAAGGAATTACTACAAAATTCACACCCCTTTACTCAGGTAAAGCCTCAAATCCTGGGAAAAAGACACCGGTCACCAGGATGACAAGACTTAATTCGCCAACCAGATGAAACCAACAACTTGAACAAACAGTACAAAAACAAACCTTAATAACTGGCAATTCCAAATCCCTGGCTCTCCAGCAGAGCCCCTTGGTAAACTCTTGCCAAACTATGTGCAGGGTGTAAGCGATTGTTTTCAAATGTGAAACCTACATACGGAGTTATTCTTCTCGATCTCCACTTTGAGGCCGATTTTAAAAAGGGAACAAAAGACATAGTACCCTCGGGGAATAAGTGCTACCATTTAAATCTTCTGATGTGAGACACGTGGAGGCTGACCATTTAGACCAAACCATGGCCGAGTGACTTAGTCAAGACGTTTTGTTTTTAAAACATCCAGGGTTTTATGTAAGATGACGTTAAGTCCTTTGCAGGATGAATATTCGCTTAGGTATACATATATAGTGAATTGCTTCGTAAAATTGTCAAGCTAGCAACATCAGAGATACAAGGAGAGGAAGATACAGAGACTATAGTTCTCCTCTGGACACTGTTCAATGAGGCACTACAATCTAATACCCTAAACAAACCCTATATTTTCCACCCTAAAGGATTTATGTGTAATGAAGGGGGTGCCAATTGGGTTGCTCTTGAAAACGTTTTTGGTACCGCGGGTAATAGAGTGTCCTGTACATTTCATTACATGCAGTCTGTATCTTCATGCCAGACGTTTGGGTTGTAAGAAAGATTAAGAAAAATTCATACAAAGAGCAACAGAAGAACAACTGAAGAACAATCCTTCACCTGAAGGATATTTTGAAGTCTATCGTAGGCTGCAAAATTTTATCAATAGAAGACAAAAACGAGCTGCAATTTTGATATTTTTTTTTTTTGCAATTTATGGTTACTACGGTGTCATGGACGATGATTTCATGTATTTAAAGCATTTCGACCGAAAGTGAATGTCCCAAATTTGAACCTTTCAGAATCATATAACATACGCTACAGAAAATATGCCTCTTGTTATCTTTCTCCGGTCCTCGTAGCGCACGGAGAAGCACCAGTCTTTCTCCATCTCTGTATCGGACAAGACATGGCCGACCCCGAGAATGCCACCAAGGCACTGGAGTTGCTCTTCACACATAAGGGGTAGGTAAACCTCATTGTATGTTTACAGAGAATTGCAAGAAAGCTTATCAACATCACGGTTGTCAATAGGGAATACGTGATTGTAAAGAAGTGATGTGCTAACTATTGCAGGAATTACTGAGTGTTGAATTTGTTGATCCTACAGTCATTTAGCGCCGTATAAGCCGTTATATATCAAGAAGTATCGAGTACTTTTAGTATTCCATCATACAATTGGGATGCGTCATAATCTGGCATAGATTTGCCATGCCTTGGCAATGTTGTTAGCCACAAAGGACGAGACGGTTCGGGCATATGCTGTCCAGCTTCAGACCCTGATGCGCCGGGCTCGTAGACAGGACGCCCAAATTTGCACAGACCCCGACAAAGCGCTTCGCGACCAGTTTGTTGAGGGGCTTAGAGATAAAGACATAACACTAGAGCTCCTGCGCCCAGTCCGGCGACAAGAGACCTTCACGTTTGCTGAAGTTAAAGAGGAAGCTCTCGCGCTGGTGGAGGCAAACACCCGGGTGCGAGGTGTACAGGTGCGCGGTGCTTGCGCGTCTGAGGCTCTAGATCAACTTTAGTAATCGTCGGCCTACTGTAACATTTGAAAGTTTGACCAACACACTGCTTATCACCGCACAAAGAGTGAGAAAATTGTCGTTGAACTTTTTACTCACTCGCGTATTTTTTGTTTGGTATTGTACAGACCTCAGCTCTTAGCGTGTTCTTTGCCTTGTATGTAAATACTCCTAAACCATTCTTTGCAACGTTTCCATTTTCAGAAGAAATCAACTTCAAATTACAGTGCGTTGTAAGGGCCGCCATCAGTGACACGTTTTACCGTGGCGGACAACCCAAGCTACTCGACAGCCATGAAGACCACGACAGCCGCCAGAGCGAGAGATCGGAAGATGAGGGTAGCAGCGAAGACTCTGAAGATGAAGATGGTCACCAAAGTTCGGTCTCTGAAGATGAGAGAGTCACCACAGCGACGACCATGGCGTACAGAGAGGGCAGCAGACTATCCCCACCACAGGGCGACTGCGTCCTGGCGAGCCGCATCAACCTCGTGAGGATCGCCGCTGCCCAGTCTACAGCCTTGCCGGGCAGAGAGGGCAGCAGACCACACCCACCATCGGGCGACTGCGTCTGGGCGAGTCGCTTCAACCTCGTACCCGTGAGGATCAGCTACTAGAACCTCCCAAACAAGCGCACCTAGAAAGAACATGTGCAGATTGTCCCCTACACCCCATCTGATTATATGTAAAAAAAATGGCAAAAATACTAAAAACAAAACAAACGAGAATTCGTAGACCTCAGACCTACATAAAATGTGTTGGATGTTAGTAGATTTCTTGTGTAATTTTGTACATTGATTTTTCAATAGTGCTGGAAGTAGGTGTATTGATTGTGTACTTTTGTATCGCTGTATTTTTTATAATGTTCTGATGTAATTACTGTACTTCACCGATGAATCTTAATGCCATGCCTCCATTGTACAGAGACCTACATTTATCTTTATACAATATATTGACTAAAATTAGTGTCCCAGAGACATAGAATAACTTTCTACAAACTTACTTTCTAATGTAGCTGCTGTTGACTAACATATAAAAGTGTTATATTGAGTTTTTTTTACAAAATAATTCAGGGATAGTTGATGCTTTAAGTAAGCGTTTAAGAGCTTTAATGGGTTCACTGTGGTAGTAACTTTGTTGTCATTATTATTAAAAAAAAACAGAAACTCTATCGTGTCTTTGTATAATATGTAAAAATAAATGTATATGTGTATGTAAGTTTTAAATTTTAGATATGATTCCGGCCATGGAAGTGGCCTTTCGTAGACTTTCAACGTATATCCAAAAGTTTCAATGACAACAGGCTCGCAGCTGTCAAAGCTGCTATCAGTAATGATGTAGCGACTCGGTACCAGGATGATGGCATGAGAGACCGATTGGTCAACGGCATGATTATGTTAAAATGAAAACCTTGTCTTCCCGAATCCCATGACTTAGTAAAAGTACTACAATGTATTACACTTATCATTTACATATCACTGTCTTCTACATTCAATTACCTGTAGTTAGGCTCTGACTATCTATTTGTCTCTGCAGGCAATTCAGGGAGCGAATGGATAGCAACCTGCCATTCTACTACTGGACACTTAACGAGAGGTACACCGAGGATGACCTCCCATCCGTAAAGTTCCCCCGGCAGCTGACGAGGAACCAAGGCTTCATCGGCTGAGATTCCGGTCCAGAGAGGACAGCTCATCATCGCTGCTGGCAGGGCTTTCCTACCAGTCAAGAACAGGCCCACACTGTGGCAGAGTTTTCATAACTTTGGCGTGGGCCTGCCACCAGTGAACGAAAACAGCACATACAGCTAGAGTCACCAAATCAACTTCGGATGGGCAGAAGCCTGGACAAGACTGACCACCACGAATGCACAGCCGATGCCAAAAAACGTAAACCACAAAACGTGAGGCTACAACTCGAAACAAGGCAGCAAAAGCTGCAAACGAGTACGACAAGAGTGCCAGGAGTCTCCAAACTCTAACGCCAGGAGTCACCGTCAGAGTTCAGCAACAAAATGGCAGGTGGACGCCTGCCAAAGTGATCAGAGAAAGTTAAAAACTCCTTATACTCATGACTGCAACTACCGGATATTTGTGTGCAGAGTTTGATGAAAGTGTGACGAGTTTGATGACAGTTACGTACGGAACTGGCTATACCGTTATGGACAAGTCCTGACTTCCCGAATGGCAGCCTACAGGGACAAGCCATCTGTCCGTAACGGGAACAGGCAATACAAGGTCATCCTTAAACCAGGGGCAAACATCCCGTCCTCTTGGAGGTTATCAGACGGTCGTTTAGTCTTTTTTCCGGTATGTCGTACAACAACGAACCTGTCTGAAATGTTATCAGGAAGGTCATGAGACAGCAGTGTACTGCCATTTTCTGCAACAAATGCCAACTGATTGGGCACACCTCTACGGAATGCACCAATCAGGTAGTGTGCAACCAGTGTAGCAAAGAGGGACACACCGCAAGTCGGTGCCCTACGTCGTATGGTAACAAACTGCTGCCTGATAATAAGTGGACCAGTTGTTCGGCAGCTGAGGCAACCTTGGCCAGTGTTAAGACCTTTGGTCAGAATCAGCAGCCCCAAACCAACGAGGCTGACTCCAACGACTCCGGGTCAGAGGAGTCGGATGAGAGCGAGGAAGATGACTCCGCCGGGGAATCAGTTGTTTCCCCTGACGAACTCACAGAAATTGAAAGGGAGCTAGAAAGGGATACTCCTTGTAGCAACTCAACCATCTCCGAGATCTGCGGAGCACATCAAACCAAGCGAGAAGCAAGAAACAGCCCCTCCCTGCAAGAAGCGGCGAAAGAAGCGCAAGGCCAAAAATGGCCTCAAACAGAACAAAGAAATCGAAGCGGCTATCAAATCCGCCTTCGAAAACAAATTTTAGACACCAGTCTAAAATGTGGTGGCCAAGAAGAAGGCCCCACATACTGGAAACACGTCTTCTGATGCAATTGAATTTGGCCAACAAACCTCTAAAAGGTCAGCACTTTCCGATGAAGAGATTAAGCCAAAAAGAAAGAGTAATGCTGGATGACAAGAAGGCAGTTGTGGACGGCTTGCCTGAAGGTGTACTCAAGGACAATTGGGATCCTACAACTGAACAAGCTCCTGGCAACCCTGCAGCATACGGACAACAAAGGTGGCGATGTCTTTGTTTGGGAGAGATGTTCTCAAATATCATATACAGTCAGCATGCTGAGACACCAGTGATGTCCAGATACAAGTACATGGTGTCCATAGTAGAATCTCTAGTAGGTGACTTTGCCCAACCTGGCAAGGTTAGCAGAAAACGGCGATAGGCAGATCAGATATAAGGATATCCTATTCCTGCCAATCTGAACAAACACTGAAATAGGTTGCTATATAAGGGCCAAATATAGCTAAGGGGAAGTTGTGCAAAGGAAGCATCAGCAATTTCAACAAAAACTCAATGGCCTCATGTTTAGTGAGGAAAATTGTAAAAGTGCCTTCCCAAGGTCACAATATTGGGGTAATAATTCGAACCCATCACCTCTGGGGTTTGGGCCAACCACCTAATTGACTGCACCACTTGATTCCACTTTTCACCTCAAGTAATTTTTAGAAGTTTTTAAATGTGTCATGGAGAAAATTAAATCCGAAAATAAAAGAGTTTCCTTTTCCCCAAGTCTGCAGTTATCAATCCCTTAATCTGAAGTTTGCATTTAGTAATTTTAATTTGAACAAAAAGATGTAGAAAGTTTCCCAACCATAGATATATTTCAAGAAATTAAACATTATCAGCTTCCTAGTTACATTTCAATCCTAAATGGGAAATTGGATATTATGTAAGGCATCTACCAGACTAAATTTATGTGTGTTGAAGTATGAACTCCCCTTTTATGCACGATACATGATCTGACAAGTTCTTCCTGTGCTGTACTTTGGGTACAGAGTTACATATTAGACAGTCTTTTACCTCAATAGCCAGGCTCAATTATTTGATGAAAGAGTTGAAACAATACTATATGAAATGCTAACTATGTAAAACTAAAACCACAATCATTATGTCTTGAAATTTTTGTGGTATCTTGTGGTTAATTCTTAGATGAAACAAGTCACTTTGCCATTGAAGATCAGACTGATGCTCCAGACATCCATACATATTTTGACATTCACTAAAACGTTTATTTTGTTTCTAATCGTCCATTTCTGTCAATGGGGGGGGGGGGGGTAGTTGAGAGTAGTATATCAAATAGGGTACATTTGCTTTATAAATATTGCCTGGTATTATAAACTTTCTTACCTCATCCTTGAATTGTTTTCAGACATTGGTGAGAATGAATACCGGCGTCAGTTCAAGAGAGAGGCAGTAGTGTCACTGGCCAGCAGAACAACACTTGGCTGTTTCCTTGATGATCCCAACACGCTTGAATCAAGAAAAGAGGCAGTAGTAGATTTCTATGGCATGGGCGGATTCTTCACCCTATCCAGAGACGGGAGTCCGCAAGATGCGTTTTTTCCTGACCCTAAACAACCCTCTAGAGTACCACGAAGAGAAGTGAGTTATTTCTTTCAATAAAAGTTTAACTGCTTCATAAGTTTCAAAGGTATCATTGAATTACATGTATTTGATAGAATGACATAAATGTGATGATCATATTAAGTATTCATCACTTGATAATGTCTTATCTAAAAATGATTAATGTGAAAAAAATGGATCATTGTTTAGATTGTACAGTTTAACAACCATTAGTGGGAAAAAAGAAAAGGCCTTCATCATCATTTTTATGTAAATTTTAAATTTGTGTACTAAGCCACATAATGTTCTCCTTGTAATTTAAGCAAGGAGGAAATTTTAGTGGGTGTGCAATGCCATGCCTTCCCGGTCAGCAACCACCACTGTGGTACCAGACTGACACCAATGTATTTTATATCAAACCCTTTTAAAACTTTTGTTCATAGTCTCACATGTATTGTATCACCCATAGTGGTAGTACAAAAACCGAAGACGAATTCTCTAAGAATATGCATCTACATGAGAGAGGCAAACACCGCTATCAAACGTGAGAGACACGTCACGCCAACGATTGATGACCCAATACATTATCTGAACGGAGCAACACACTTCTCACATCTAGACCTCCGCTCAGGTTATCATCAACTGGAATTTCACCCTGACAGCCGCAACATGACCACATTTGCGACACACGTCGACGCTACAAGAGCGTACAGAGGAGCCATTTCCTCCAAAGAGGAGATGGGGCGCTCATCAGCGAAGAAGTGCAACAAGAACCCAAATGACTATATGTGTGGTTTGAGCGATGCCCGCCTAAGGGCTTGATCTGCGACGCTAAGACCATGGTCAGCCCAGATGACAAGCTGAAGGTCAAACCTGGTGACCTTGTCACAGTAAAAGATAAGGATGGCTTGCATCTGGAAGTGTTGCCAGATGTGATTCAAAACTGGAGTGAGCTGGATGGGCCAACGAGAGAAAACATGGCCAGAATGAATCACATGTACTGCAATTTGCATGCCCTCATGTGGTTTGCAACGTATGCAGACGAGGCCCTCCACAAACTTGAAGGTGTATGGCGGTTAAAGTTAAAGGTGTATGACACCTTTGATGGTGTCAAATATGAAAACAAAAGTTGTGCTGCAATTGGAGTATCAGATATTGGCACAATTGCTAGATTTATAGCATAAAGGATAAACAACCCAGTTGGAAATAATGTAGACTCCGCTGTTACTCTCCAAGCAATTGATTCTGTGCACATGTAGTAAAAGTAACAGCGGTGTGATCCCCAACCAGAGGTTCCGCCCCGTTTGTCTTTGACCACAATTATCTATTTATCATTGTCCTGTATAATTTATAATTTTCAATTCTTGTATAAGTGGCGGCGTTAATATAAGTTGAATGTAACTTGAGTCCGCCGTCCCTTTGTCCTCGTCCGTTTATTTGTATTTTTTACATGTATTTCAATAAAGAAAAAAAAATATTTCTAATGGTCGCTGATAAATGCCTGGGAATAGGAAGGATAAATATTACATGTTTATATCAATATATTACCTGTCCATTATTACCTTCCACATATTTGTAATGATATGAAGGTCATCGTAAATGAACATCAGCATGGATTAATGACCATCAACTTAAAACAAAGAGCGGCCTACAATGGAACCAGCCGTCTCCTACGTGGCCGAAGACACTCTACTCTACACTACTGTGCTCTACTCTACCATTAAGTTGCAATATATACCTATGGCATAAAGTACTATGTACTCAGCGCAACCTGAAAAATATCATATATTCTACTGCATGTGCCATACAATGTGACAGGACAAATCAACATGGTCCCCGGCACGCAACAGGAACCAGACCACATGTATGGTATGTACAGAAATGACCCTGATCAAAGGCACCGCTTATTTAATCATTTTCATATGCATGACAGTACATTTTCACGTGTAGGGTCAATGTCCCGGGTACAGATTTTCAATTAATTTATTGACTTGTTTTTTTTTTTCCCTTCTTACCCTAGATATAGCCAACTCAATCAGTTTCGGTACGTGACCACTAACGTCAACAACGTCTACGTTGCTCTGACCGGGCTGCTGACCTTCGTAAGTCCGGAATTTTTCTTAGTTACGGTAATGAACGGGGGTTCCAAATTACAATAGTTTCAAAATATGCTAAGGAGAGGCAGCATTATGTGTATGAGCTGGTAGTGAGAAACGAGAAGTGCTAATACCCGCCTCACATTATATACGATCTTCGGACGTACTTCGCGATCGCAGGAAGGTCGGCTGATTTTAAGATCTTAAGATGGTCTTGCGTATTTTTCGCCCCAAATCTGTTCCCCTCACATATAACCGAGCCTCGTGCGATCAACGGTGAATAAATTTATGATAATGAACCTCCCATGACCTCTTGCACGCGGACAAGGGAACATGAAACGTTCCTCAAAAAAGCCAAGAGGTCAATAAATGTTGCTTATTTTGTTGTCGGAATCTTTTTAACCAATGAAAGGAATGCGCGGGCATAATAGAAATGACACAAGAAAGGAAAGTGTGTCACAAAGCCAGCCTACATACCGCCACAGGGGCCACAATGTTAGAATTACCCTCACATTCCCAGAAATTCAATATTTGTAAACAATCGGATGTCGGGTTCACGTCGCCCGAACGTCGCCCGACTGACGGGCGTTCGCTATCCGATTTGCGTTCGATGATTAATAACCATGTCTGTGCTCGCCTATCGGTCTTCAATCGTTGGATTGACGCAAGACTATTGACCGACACCCTTGCGAGGTACGCACGATTTGCACGCACGATCTGAGACTCGGTAACGAGCTCTGCGATCTCCTGCGACTTGTCGCTTATGTTAAGAACATGTTTCGCTGCACCGCGACCGTCGTAAGACTCCTGAAAATTGCCGGCGATCCCTAAAAATCGCAAGATGATCGTGAGAACACCGGACGTCTTACTCACGAAAATGTCATTTAGAGCTTGTAAACTAGTCTCCCGATCGAATCGCGCATAATGTGAGGCGGGTATAACGACTGAGCACACAATCCCTCACATATTTCCTGCATTCACTCCGCCACTCGGAACCCATGATCTACGGATACAGCGAGATAAGCAGGGCTCCTTTACTTATCGTGAATAGGAGCGTGGTGCTGATGACTGCAGTGCTGCGTGTGTTTGCATCAGAGACGCTGACAAATCATCTTGACAGATTCTAAAGAACTGTAACAAGGGGGGCCGCGGGGGACGACCTGCACAAGACTATAGTCCACAATTTTTATTCACACCTGATAAAAAAGGTGCAGACAGCAAGCAACACAAACAGGACGTAGAAACCGGGTAACCTGTAACAAAACTCCATCTGCGTGGGAAACAGCTAAGAAATTACGAAATAAGTGTAACAGCAAGGCACAATATTTGTGTTCAAGATCATCCTGGTGCGGTCCGCTTCACACTGCGACCAGTGTATTTCAGGGGACTGATCCTAAACCAGTTTGGATCCGAGGAAGAGAAGAGGGTCTCCCACGTGAACCGTAAGTTACTCATTTGGTGCCTACCCAAACTTCGATAGAAATCTGCTAGCCGCATTAAGCATACCGACACGTTTCATTGTTTGTGATTTTTTGCGCTAAAATTCCCACTAATTTTGTGAGCCTTCGACCCAAAAGTAGACTCTAGCGAGTTAGAAGCTGAAATGTTTGATACGTTCCTCCGAATAGGGCGTACACAACACACGACACTATCTTTGTGTCTGTGGCTTGCCAATGAGCTACATGGGGAGAGCTAAGTATACGTTGTTCTGGGGCACAATGGCCAACATGGACATATAGCCCATGGCTCGACGACCGGTACCTCAGGTAGAAGGAGCGGGGATAGCTGAAGACGTGTTTGAGAGTCTCTATAGGCAAACCTGGCTATTGACACAATGAATAGCGAGACACATTTTGGCTATTGACATAAGAACAGCTGAAGCACTACGTGCGGAGGGTGACGGTCGGTGCTCACGAAACCTATGCGAGGATTGATTTCATTATCAAAACTCTGAAGGGCACCGCTGGTCTGGAGGACAACCAGATACCGCTCTTCAGGAACGATAATGAAATCAACCAAGTCTGGGCTTCACAACAGAAACACCTGGAGTGCATTCAAGATCCGCCGGACAGGGCAATGTATTCCATCACAAAATATGTCACCAAGAATGAACACCGGCTCCCTTACTACACAACGGTAAGGGGGAGCAACATCCTGGAGAAGTTCCACAAATTCCTCCCGGTGATGATTCCGGGGCCCCACTGTGCAGCCATTCCCTTCCAGGTGTACCTGTTGAGTGGCATCGCCAGGTGGAACACCAACAGGGAGGCCAACTCTGTGCTGGGGAAGAAGGGCCGGAAGAACACGATCTACACCAACCCTGTCATCCACAGGTTAAACCAGAGATGTAAAAAGTTCTTTGGTGAAGAGTAAGAGGTCAACTTCTGTACAGCAATGTACAGCAACAGGCCGATAAGTGGGCTAGGGAGATGCCAAATGAGTACTTGTTCTCCCAGTCCTCTCCCGACTTCTCAGCGGAACAGCATTACGCTGAGTCTCGGGAAGTGCTCCAGACCAAGGAAGAGGAGGAAGAGGAGGTCCGAGAGGAAGAAGACATGTCTCTAAGTGAGGACGAGGATGACGGGTACCGTAGTGATGGAGAAGCAGAGGTGGCAGACCTGGCTGCCTTACGCGGTGCTGGTCGCATCATCCTCACCACCAACAGCACTGCGCCAGAGCTCGACCCCGTCATCGAGGATGTGTGCGGGTCGATGGGTATGACGCTGTGGAGGATCTGGCCAGGGTTCTGGTTGACATCGCTGAGGAGGAGAGGAGGTTGTGATGAGGGATAATCTTGTGTGCGGTCCCTTGTCATGATTGGGCTCCAGTTCAGGGACAAGGAGTGGAGAAAAGTACAGCAACAGGCCGATGAGTGGGCTAGGGAGATGCCAAATGTTCTGAAGGACACGCTGCTCAACTACAGCGTCCTACACTGGTCCACTTCCAAGGTGAGCTAACTAAAACTTAATGTGGTTTGAGCAATTTTTTTAATGTACACCAAATTGAATGCAAGTTCTTCTAACCCTTACATTCCATCTGAAACCTCTCTATATTTCAATTTATATCATAAACCTTGTGTTGCCCTGAATTTGAATTTCAGCTTTGCCGCAGGCTTGTTGTTCCACAAGAGGAGGTTGACAGCTTTGGGAAGAGAAGCTTCAACCGTTCATTGCCAACCGACGAGCAGAAAAACCGTGCTTCTTGAGTGAGGGTAGACAACTTTGTGATCAAGACAAACAGTACATGATTCGTTGAAGAGTAGTAGAAGGACATGATGATGAAGACTTCGAGTTTGACTACACCGAACAACATAAGTATGCAGCCAAGAGCCCAAGCTGCAGCTGCATTTGATAAAAACGCAGATGTAAGATAATTGAATTTTGTTTTATCCCTTTGATACCTTTTCCAAAAGTCAAAGCGAAGTATAACGTGAGAAGTGTGAGATATGTAAAGTAATGACAATAAGTGTACATGTACATCTTCTCTGTAGTATCGTTCTTCCTCACCTTAATTTCTCTAAAAAAAATTTTGTTGTACGGGCATCGTCATCAATCAATGCATAAAACTTAAGACCTGAATTCCTTCTTCTTAATAATTTCCCAGCTGTGTGTAGTACTACTGAAATGGTGCAGCATTGCTAAAATACAGCACCGTCAGAGACTTACAGGCACAGGTGCCCATGATAATCAATGCATTTTGTACAAAGTGTTTTAGGTGTACATTATGTACTATGCATGTCTGTTGATATTGACTTTTTACAAATCACTAATCTGTTCAACCCGACCGCAATATTCAATTTGCTTTCCTTTTTTCCAACAGGTCTTAGGTTGTACATGGCTGGCCACAGTACCACATTTTGATTTTATTGGAGGAATGGCAGTAGATTATATACACGGTGCACTGCTTGGAGTGACACTACTGATCTGATTTTGGTTCTCGGACTGTTTCATATTGTACAGACAAAATAAGACAAAGGCTTTGTACTGTGGTTGTGTATGCTGGACGTGACGGTAAGCCACCAATGGAAATTCAAAGGAGGCCAAGAAGTATTTCCTCTCATTCTCCGGATTATTGGCAGCACTGGGGCTATCCTAACATCCCATCGGTCCCACATCAGCCTCGCAGTGCTGGGTGATGACATCAAGATAATTTTAAAAAATCCTGAAAGAACATCTAGCCATCATGGAGGTGGCGGAAAGGGTGGCTTGAAAAAAATTGATCTGTGCCGATTTTACTTACAGCTGAAACCAGACTGCAGTATGGCGGAAAGCGCGTCGACCTGTACAAAGTCGAAAATGAGAGCGCTGCCCTGTGCGAGCCACGGTTAAGCGGAAGCAGAAAGTACTGACGACAACCAGGTTCAAGGGGTCGACAGCACCTTGTACCGGGCCCTGACTGTGTTGTCTTAAGCGTAAATCATCCCATGGCCCTTTCCATGGACTTTCCATATATATGATGGTAATATATTACTAGTACTAGTAAATTGACGCTATGGATAAACATCTGTATTTCCGATATACATGCCGCATTTATATTTGGAAATGGCATTTTCCGACTAGTATTAATGCTTCTAAAGATTTATGATTTAATCGTTTTTTTTTTAATGCTTTTTATCTACATGTACCTACATAGTCAATTCAGAAACCCACTACAGGATATCACAAATGATGTTCTCGTCAGCCCCTTCGAAGTTGCAATCAAAATGCGCTACCTAGAAGGCCAAGGCTGTCTTATGCCCCACTGGCCAAGAAGGCTACAAATGATACCTATCGCGCAAAGCACAGGCAAACATCGGGCCAGTATGTCATCAGAAGAGTTGGCCTCTACAAAACAAAATGGCAGGGTAACGTTCACCGCACATAATCTTCCGGAGAAGAACCAGCTCATGACCATACTGTGCACTATCAAGGCCAACATCGGACCTTCCAGGTAATACCAGGGAGGGAACTTTGCAGCCCTGAAGGAAGTCTTCCAATTCTTCAAACACAACCATTATTAACAAGTGAAAATACAGGATCAGAAATTCAACCATTGGTAAACATTCTGGGAATCAGACTTTACCTTACAGGCTGCCAATGGCACTGAAATACCCTACTGTGACTGGATTGAAGTTAAATTCAAACTGATGAGCGAGGAAGACACGTCTGAGTTGACAGCTGCCATTCACATCACCTAGTGTGCCATGTAAGTACATATGTCAGGTATCTTGTCAAGCAGTCCAAAAAGCACCTAACAAACTATGACAATATCATAAACATTCAACTTTATAGGAATGTATAGTAACTTTTATATTTACATGTTCAGAAAATATAGGAGGCCAGAAGAGGAAACTTAAAGCTGATTATCATCCTCAGTTGCTACCAAGACTACATCCGTGCTAAGGTAAGCTAAAAAAAGCACCGCAATCCGCATATTTGCAATCAATGAATATCAAGTGCACATGTAGTTTTTTTTTAGATGTATTGTGACGTAACATGCTAAGGTAATGCCTTATCAAAGTAAATGTTTCATCCTGTGCAGTATTCAGCTGCTCCTTCTAGCCATAATCCATGTGCATTGGAATCTTTTGTTTGTGTCAACAGATATCATCAACATCCCGGCCAACCATGTGGCAGTAGAGTGCACAGGAGACGGAGACTGTTTATTCAATGCTGTGAGTGTCCTTCTGACAGGAAGTGAAAAATACTCTGCAACACTGTGACTGGGGATCGCAGTTGATGCCGCAATGCATGAAAGTCACCTAGTTGAACAAGTAAGTAAGAAAAATTACTGTAACAGTATTATCCAGTAGTACATTAATCATCATCGCCTAGTTGTTGTACCAGTTTGGAACTTGACGCCAAGAAAGCCCTAGAGGCTCGAGCGTAAGAATAATACTGTATGCTTAGCTAGTCTTGATGTAACTGTTATATAAATCTGAGGTACGCGAACACTTACTATATGTATCCATTAGTTTTGTACACTGTATTCTATAGCACGTGACAGGACTCCAATCGTTATCCTCGTAGGATACAAGGAAATAGAGAAGTGCGTCTTTAGCATCAATCCTGGCTTCAGAAGCCGTTTTCACCACATTGTGACTTTCAAGCCGAGGAGGAGGAAGTAAGTATAATGTAATTGACATAAGGTAAGATGCAAATCGATATCCTCGTTTACATCAATAATAATCAATGATTTCGATCTGTAGTTGCATAGTATTGCATAGTATTGCATATCGATCATTGTAAGACGTCTTTATTGTCCATTGAATGTTATTCCATTTGTAAAGATCATATATTAATGACCTTCATACGGACTTTAAACGGACTTTCAAGATCTGTGTAAGAGTATTTCGTTGCTCAGATAATACAATCTCTTCTATCTTTAGTACCTAAATTTGTACCTACTACACACTTGCAGTTTCCATCGGGGCTCCTGCCCGGCAGGTGCAGGTACCGGCCGAGGCGGTGGCCAAGGCCGAGGAATGCATCGCCGCTGCTATGAGCCAGCAGGATGGGAAACCGCTGAAAATACCACAGGGCGTGATCACCCAGCTTCTCGGCGCCCTGTTCACCCGGCAGCAGCTCGTGGAGAGCAGTGTGCACGGGGGCAATGAGTATAAAGCACTGGGCAATAATAAAGTCCAGGCCATCTTTGGTGAGTAATTTGGTCTTAATCAACATGATAATTATTTTGGCATGTGCGATCATCTGGTCATTTTTTTTAAAATTAATTATTAAGTAGTTCAGTGGCTAAGTATAACCTGTAATGACGAAATGGTGATGCGACTTCCAATGGTTTCCAACAGGCTGGACAGCTGTAACAATATACCTGACTAATAAACCCCGAGTTAGTTGGATATTCTGCCAAAAGCCAAAAATAAACATCGATGTCATCAGTGATGTGTCACGATTTGCTCTGCAACCAATAGTAACTATTCATCGCATATATTCACAATATTATGCGGTCACTGACACTTGGGCAGAGCCTATAGAACAGCAGCCATTACTGTGTTCAGTGTCAGACACTAACTTATTCAGAAAGAAGCGTCAGCCAGCTGCCATTCATGTCCTGGTTGCCATGTTGTCAGATGAGGAGAGAAAGACAAACCCTTCTGCACTACCAGCCCAGTACATCCCATACGCAAGCCCCCGGGACCAGTGTGTGAGGGGCTGGCTAGGTATGTGACCCATGAGTAGAAGGACATGATTGCGCACTAGCCCAGCGGTTTGATGCTGAGAGGAGCTGTTCTGAGTGTTCCTTCTTATATATACATGTATTCTGTGGAACCTCAGCATAATGCAGGCGTTTTCTACATCTAACTTTACAAGTTTAACGTCAGAGATCTTCAGGTCCAGTAGCAGCATCAACAAATATACCAACCAATCCAGCAAGTAGTCTATGTTCCTGTACTATAGGTACATGAGGTGGCTTTGAATGAGTTCCAGACAAAAGCGATTGGAGGCAGAGTAGAAGGTAAGGGATTTGGGGAGACAACTGGAAGCAAGTAGAGTCCAGAGAGAAGCAGTAGCGAGAGAGCTACATGAAGGGCCACAGTACAAATATCAGTACTATGGCTTAAACATATTTAAAGGTGTGGTTTTCGGTGTATAATTTGCCTGTGTTATGATATAAGATAGTTGCTTCATATTAATGTTGCTGGTTCATTGCCTGACCTACAGAAGTTTTCATACACAACCATGGAGACAGAGCTTCAGGAACGGACACCCCTTCTCCATATGGCACTATCGACTGTCTCAAATGGTTCACCGATACACACGTGTCGCCGCATACATTGCCATTGGTGGCAAGGATTCTAGGATGTCTGCCCTGGCCTACATCACAGATGAGATTTTACAGTATAAAGGTGCGAAGAATTCAGCTTTGAAAATGCTGCCTCAGGAAATGGTGGCTAAGATGGGAATTTCCACAAACCACAATAATGCCATATCCTAACAACAATAAATGTGCCTGAGCCGTGACGAAATCGTGAAAAAGAGATCTGGAAACTGTAACAAAGATACATTGCTCAGTGACGATTAACATTAATATGACAACATCATATTTTTCTACGAATGGGTGCAACTGGTCAGATGACATAGACCTAACATCCGGCCCACCGTGAACGTGTCCGACCTGTTGGAGGACAAGCCTTGAAGTTTTCACCAACAGGCAACGCCACCACCACCAGATGTCCGTTATTTTTAGACTGTCTTCACTTAGCAGTATTATGTTTTTCTTAGGTCGATAAAGATTTTAGACACCTCTGTAGTAACATATGCATAAAAACTATTTTAAGTAACTGAATATAATTTTGGAAGCAGTCATACATTTCAAATAGCCTCCTCTATCTTTCTCAGTGGGAGCTATCTGAATCATCTGACCGTTTCCCAAATCCTATCCTGTTACTTGAATAACAATTTGTCATCATTTCATTTCATACCCCTGCCTATCCTTACTCCACTTTGTTCAGTCTTCAGCAGATTATTCTTATAAAGTATTTTGTACAATCGTCAACATACTATTATATAAAGACCACATAATATATCCATAAGAGGTCTGCATCTTCAAAATGTAGCAGACTCTCGTTGCTTTCTTGGATCCGACGTACAATTCCAACAGTCAACACCAGAAACTGTTCCAAACGAACTTATTGTAACTAAGGGACGCCTTTGAGATCAAGGTCACTACCAACCACACCTATTGCAAGCTAGCATAACAGTTCAAGGCGGTAAACTCGAAACTGCAAAAGACCATCAGCAGTGGAAGCCAATTGTTGCTAGTCCTCCAGTATCAGTGAAGTTTGAGGAGGAGAGCGACAGTATTCATGCCTCGACCCAACAGTTTTGCTAAGTATTGCAAATCCTAATGAATTTGCATATTCAGCACCTTCATATATATACATCAATGTAACATATTCCCTCCTGCCAACAGGACCATCTCACGTGAAGGATTTTATCAACGATCCATACATTATCAAGTTTCAGGATTTGGACATGAATACACCAACAAGCTTAAAGCCTACAGGTAAATACAAATTTTGACCTTCACATTTAAGTTGGCAAATAGAAGTCCTGTTTTATATCCATGCATACATTATTTAAAATTCTAATATACATTGAATGTGCCGGTCTGTCTGACAACATGGGAAGCAACTGTTACATGTGCTAAAAAATTAAATTATTAACTTCAAATCACGCACCAAATTAATTCTGGTTAATATAATACTTCCACAGGAACAAATCCAGCTAAAGTAGAGGAAGATGAAGATCTTGCCAATCGTAATGATCTGCTGAAATTTGATGTTGACAAACACCTCAACTGCAAAGGAACGAGGATGGTTGTATCCTCAATTGCCAACGGTAACTACATTTTTTCCCTTGTGCTTAAGGATTATACCCATTAGTAGTCTATAAGATAAGACATAGAAATGACTAAAAGATGTGTTGACCAGCTTCATAGTCTAAGGGGCTAATGGCATCTAACATCCAAGAAAACCAAAAAATCACATAAATTGTTTTCCAACTAAAGCGCTGTGAAATAGATTCATTGGTTTACACTGATTCAGTGGGTAGGATGAATTCTAAAAAAGTTAACGATATGAAATAGTGGAGAATAAAATGAAAAAAAAAGGTATCATGTCGGGTGTTGATTTTGTGTTTGTAAAATTGATGAGTCCATTCCATGTATCTAAGAATTTATTGAAAAAAATCTTACTGTAAGACTGACATTCTAGTTAAACTTAATCAGGCACTCATCAGAAAGATAGTCTATGACCGTTGGTTACCACCATGGTGACTGTCACAAGCAGGAAGAAGTTCAGTCATCAAAGTAGCATAATGAGACACATCTTAAATCTCAAACTCTTGTAATGAGAATTTGAAGTTGTAATTTGCAGACAAGCAGGTACCTCCTGCAATGCAAATTTGTCTTCAGCTTTGAATTTATGTTTGTTTCACACTCCTTGTACACAGATGCCAGGTCGGGGCAACAACAGAAGGGTGTAACTGGTGGATCCTGGCACCACCACTGTCTCCAGAAGGAACAGGAGGACTCAGCTGGAAGCAGATGGACGGGTGGTTAACATCTGTGTACTGAGAACAAACAACGAAGATGAGCTGAGGCGCAAAATCCGGGAGGCATTTGGACAAGCGGGTCACATTCTACAATGAAGAAAACATGTTGCTGAAAAATATCACCAAGATCCATCCAAACCTTCTCGAGCTGAAGATGAGCTGAGGCGCAAAATCCGATAGGCATTTGTACATTTGGGAGGCAAGCCTCAAACTTAACCCACAGAAAGGCAAACTGCTCGTAACTGAGGTAGAGTTCCTTGGACGAATTATTTCAGGTGAGGGGATCCGAACTGACAGAGACTGGTCAGTCCCACGTAGTGTGAAGGAGATCCAGAAATTCCTCGGATTTGCGAATTACTATCGTAAATTCTGTAAGGACTTTTCATCGTGACAGAATTGAAGTTCCCCTGGGAGCAAGGTGTGTCCTTCACCCAGCACATGTCTGCATTATTTCCATTGAAATTCCAAGCGGCATTTTCGTGCTGTGCTGCGGACATACCTGCTGCACGGAAATTGTGTGGCTTTTGGGTATGCAGCGTATGTTCCGCTTTTCTGAAATAGGGTTATCAAAAGAGGTATTTGTGTGAACTGAAAGAAAATATTATGATCATTTTTTTTTCACAGGACAGCTTTGACATCCTGCTTGAAGCTGTTCAGCTAATCGCACACGATTCAGTTGATGACAGTGTGCAGCACAAGTTGGAAAAGCTGGTCAGGTTTGCCCCAAATGTAAACTGTACCAAGTACACAGGAGGGCAGCAAAAAAGATAGGCAAGCCTTTAGAATAGAAAAACAAGCTAAGTAAGTTTGAGAATATGTCAGCATTGAAAGTATTCAAGACACCAAAATACCTGTGATACCGCACATTTTCATCTACAATGATTAGATAATCATTTAATGAACATTCAGAACTTTCACATTGAACAATCATAAGGACTAATGCAGACTAATTTACGGGTATTGATTCAAACATTGCTTCCAGAATTATTGTTTCCGAATTATCAAGGCAGTGCATTCATAATTAACAGTACACAAGATCTTGGAGGAATGTCAAGCAGTGAGGAGAAAAGTGTTCCGGACCGGGTGATAACTTCCGTATCACACAGGTTCGAAAGTTGTATCACACAGGCCTCTTTCGAGTAAATCGAACCGTTTCAAACGGGCCGAGTGTGGCACGGTTGGCAATTCGAATACCTGATTCGGACGTTGGAACATTGCTTGGAACAACACTTTTTTTTCGAGGGCACCAAATTTGTTCAGCTTCTGGCGCATTTCGCATCAAAACATGGGTTTTCTCAGGTGGGTATGACAAATGAAATACAACACGGCGTATTCCGCATCACCCTCGGTCCCAGCCCTCCCGCGAGTCGGATCACCCTCCGGCCTTCGTGCGATCCGACCCGCGGTCGGGCTTGTACCTCGGGTGATACGGAATACGCCGTGTTGTATTCTATATTAATGTCACCATGTTGCAGATAGTAAATGTCCTGTTTCACATCGTGGTGGAAGAGGCAAAGTAGCAGGTATGTTAATGCAATAATAATCATAAAATGATAAATAATCATTGGTCAGTGCCAGTGTTATAGTAAAGAAGTACGCTGATCATGTTTTTCAGCATTTGCTGAAAAAAGTCAAGAAACAATAAATACAGTAGAAAGAAAAGTGCCTAGCATTATACCATAGTCAATACAAACTAATGCAATTAGAATTAAGCACTATACTTTTTCCATTACAGACTGCTCACCCAAACTGAGAAAGTACAGGCAGCTGTGGAACAGGGTGGCCCATGACCAGTCAGCACATGAGATGAGCAAAAGGGAGATGCAGGACATGGTGAACAAAAAAAAATGTAGTCAGGAGAAGAAGGCATCAACCTTTGCACCTCTGCTGGATCAACTTCCAGGTCTAACTGTAGTCTCCCAATTCATGGTAACGATTTTGTCAATAAATATCCCCATTATCCGACGGTTATGGACATGGCTGAGTATAGTACCGAAGTTTGACTTGATAAAAGGGATGACCATAGACTACATGCATGGGACTCTGCAGGGCGTAACAAAGGCTCTTATGCTCTTATGACCCTTTGGTTCAAGTCACACAGAAAAATGGCATAATACTATGGACAGCACCTTCATGAAATCGACCACATCCTTCTTACTATCATATCAAACCACCACTGCAGTTGACCTTCAAAGGACCCCAAGGGGAATACCAGATCACATGAAACACTGGAAAGGTAATTGTGATTTCCTCTCGACTTTTTGTGTTCTAATTGTTACAGAAATCTTCTTTGACGACAATGCATGGTTTGGGGACCAAAATGCACAGGATGATGTAAGTTGCTTCCAGAACTATAAGAACAACCTTAAGAGTACGTTTACCTTCAAGGCGGACGGAAGGAGCGTTTGTAGAAAAGAATGGTGTAGGCTGTATGGTATTAAGGGAAATGTACAACAGTAGGAAAGCCTTCCTGACAGGTCATCCTCTGAAAGGATTAGAGCTCGACGAGAAAAATCCAGTGACCTGATCCACGGACCTGAACCTGGACCTTACCAAACAGATTCCTAACTAGCAAACTGCAATTCACAGTTTTCAGGTTCTGCTGGAGTATCTTATCTTCTCGATTCTTTTTTTTTAGCGCCATGCTGCGAGGCATCCGTTTTAAGCCTACTACCGAGCTTAAATATAAGCTCGAGGCCAGCTCGGAGTACCCTATAGGGACGGCTGTCCATGTTTATGTCTATCAGGTAACCATAACTTAACATTTTACAGGCAAATGTAGAATCTAACTTCAAATGATGAATGATACTGACACTTCAATCAAAGTTGATTCTGACAAGAATTTACACTTATTGTAATTTTTTGTTTATTTACACAATATCTAGCAATCCTCAACGGGCATGCTATGAAATACCTTGTGGTGCTAGGCACACGTGTGCAATAGAAAAGAGGGAACTTTTGAAACATCTGCAAGAAGTTTGCTTTCCGACGTCAGAAAAAAAGGGCTTCTTAGCTGGACTGTTACTGATACACTCAAGTTGACAAGTTGGACTGCACTGTTGATTGATGACCCTGCCCAAAGGAAGAAAGTGATGGACCATATCGCCCACGACTCCTTACCGTAAAACAGCTAATTGTTGCAAAAAGGGTAACCTCAGGCTGTATGCTGCTTCCGAAAAGGAAGACTCTTATCACAGACAATAGGAAGGACATTAGACAAAGTGAATATTGTGTATCACAATTGAGCACTATGTTAAGCAACAACTATCACTAGAGTGTTGCATATAGTTTGCGGTTTGAGGTGAGATTTATCCAATGAATGTGGTGGAAAAGCAATCAGGCTGTTGAGTGGGTGGATGATGATTGGCTCTGTCTTAACCACTGGAAACAGAACAAAGCTGTGCCAGCAAGAGTCCAACACCATATTTGCCATCCCGTCCGTACCACGGCTGTTCGAGGGAGGCTGATGATAAGAAAGTGTACTTTCTGTAGCAACAATGTCTGCCAAGACCACTCAGCTTTAAGTATTTGAGAGATAAAAATATTACAGTAATGTATTACTTGCTGACACATTGTTCCTAACTACATATAATAGATATGGCATAACAATGCGTTTATTTCCTGGCTCACAATAGAACGACAAAGAATCCCACCATTAATTGAATGAAATTGAAAATCAATTTCAGCGCTGATGCACGCGGATGTTTGGTTGCCTGAATTTTGCGTACCATTAATGCTTCTTAAAGAATGTGTGGGTTGCGCCATAAGCAAATGGTAAGGGCCATGGCAAAGTCCACACCATCTGCCATGGCGCCAAGGCTAGAACATGGCAGGAGCCCAAAGAGGAGATGGGCGCTCGTCAGCGGAGGGGGAAGGCGCGAACCTGGACTCTGACAGATTGTCCGCCATCATTGGTAAAGGCAACTTGAATTGTTTAAATAGCTTCATGGCTTGGATAAAATTATGTATGTTTAAATACTGAAACTTTGCCACACAAAGCAGTAAATCACACTTCCATGTAGAATGACATATTTTCGAAGCAAGTATGTTTCATAATTAGCAGTTGCTAGTATAATATAACTAGTCTTTTTTTTCAACATCAAATCCATCCCCGATATTTGTTTTGTTCAGTGTAGATAACATTTGTGACTCCTGTATGTTTCATGGTTTTCTGCACAGTTTTACTATGTACTTAAGTCTTTTCATTTGTACAATACTCAGCTCATTTTCATCTATCCTTTAAATATTGTACCTGTACTCAAGTCATTATTTTGATCTATCTTTAAACAGGTACTTGTGTGGGCCATCAACCAAAGAAGAACAAAGGAGTTGGTGGCCGCAATGAAGGAAGCCGGCGTCCCCTTCAGATTGGTGGAGGTGACAGGAGACGATGTTAAGGGCTCCATAAAAACATGGACACAGCTGAATGGTAAGATTGATGTACTGCACAGTTTTCAACCATTCTTTCTCACTTAAGTACTTAATTATGTACAAACACAAAAAATGGGCTAACAATCACTACCTTTTACAGCATAACTAGAGCTTCGAGAAGCTCAACCTTCATGCGGTGCTAACTGATAGGTGGCGCCCTAATGGGCTAACAGTTGCCAGCCGGACTGTGCATAAGTTGAGGGTTGAGCTTCGAAAGCATGGTGTGGACATACCTAGCAGAGCTAAGAAGGATGACCTGGTCAGAATGCTAACAGATGTCCTGGGCAGTAATCAGGTATGTAAAAACTATGATTATTGAACAAAACAGCTGATTTTTACATCTGTTAATATGTCATTGCCTGGTACTTCATGAACGGGCATCATGATTTGTAGACTATATGTACATACACTTGCATTTTTCACAGCTTTCACTACCTGAGGATGAAAAGCCTACGCAAATTTTCTGGCCCAAACACATTGGTAATTTAGTTTCTTCCTGGCTTCAGTAGATCAAAGACAATGCAGTGTCCATTATTATCTCATTACGAATTAGGCGACATTATCCAACAAGTCGTGCTGTTTTTCTCACACATTTGACAACACTAATGGACAAGTAACATCCATAATTAGCTGAAACATCTGGCTCTGAAACTTGGAAACTATATTTTGCCCATTAACCACCTACTACGAGAAGAACAAATGGCCAGGCGACATGCGTAATTAGCTAACGTCTGAGCATACCCGTGTTTTTTTTAATGTGTTTATTGTTGTTTTCTAAAACTCCCTGGTTGAATACGGACGGGAGCACTCCGTGTTTTTCATTCCGCTTTAAGCTTTCACAGTCTAGGCAGTGTTGTCCTGAATCTTCTCAAGGTATGTTACGTTCGTTACACGCTAAAAGTAGCTTTTTTTTAATTTATTAATGTGACCATGTTTTCTATTGGGGGCGGGGTTTAATCCGAGAAAAACTCTTATACCATACAATTTCACTTATATTGCAGATGAGCCTTTGCTTGAATGAAGACCTGTACAGAGAGGTTCTAGACGCGTATGAGAGCCTGACTGGGGTGGACACCACCGACGTGGAGAACCCCAGGAGGTTCGTGCTAGAATCATTGGAAGGAAAACCCTTTTTAATTTAAACCTAGATCATATTGAATTTGTGTGAGGCAAAAAGGGGGCGTGGCAACGGGAATGGCGTTTTACTGAAACTATCTTCACAATAGACATCTAGAATCTTGCCTGAATAACTTTTAGATACATATTTGTAAACAAACAATAGGTCTTAGATATTGAAAGTGTGATTTCGGTTTCATAATTGGATATTTGTTTACTCTACTCTACTCCTAAAGCAGTTACCAAGTCATCAGACATTTCCTTAATCCAACTTTTTCCTGACTGCGACTTTCCTGGCACACTCTGCTTTGCCCAGTGATTACAAGGAGGAAGAGAAACTGACTGCTGACATGAACATTACTCCCATTTGGAAGAGCTAATAAACTCGAGCCCACGAGTGGAGAGGGCTATAGTCAAGTTATTTAAGAAAGCAAAAAAGATCTTCTGCTGTTGCAGCAGAGGTGTGAAAGGGGATTAAGAACATGATAGTCTATAACATATATTTGGATGACAAATTTTGAAATAACGTGACAATATTTTTTTATAATCAAAATTTTCATGTGATACTGCATGTCTGTTATAAACATTGTTAATGAGACACACAGGTTTAACAATACATGTCTTTTGATGTGTGTACAATGCTGTGCTCTCTCGTTATCAGCTTTGCTGACTATAACAGTTAAAGGAATAGTACTGTAAGTTCATTTATGTTCGTGAGCACTTAATTTCCCGAGTTTGGGCAAATCGGAACTTGGCGAGCAAGTAACACCCACTGAGATGGAATTGTATCAAAAGCTTGACCAGTACCGCTTAAAAGAACTAAAAGCTGTCTGTACACAGTATTCCCTCAGTCTACTTCATTGCCTGGAAAAACCAGAATCAGAACCAAGTGACCTTGCATCCAATGATGGCATTCTACAAGAGAGTAGACGAGGAGACTTAGCCTGTGAAGCATGCCATTATTGGTATTACTGATGACCAACATAAGGATACTAGCAGAATCCTTGAAGATGAAGCCATCATTAAGATTATTAGGGAGTTGCAAGTCACACTGGCGAGTCCATATATGGTTGTTCAGTCGAGTACAAGAAAGCCTTCTATGATCTGTCTTCAATAGTGTCTTGAAAGCAGCTATCTTTAACACTTACTCCCAGGCCATATAAATCGAGTTTCTAGTCTAAATAAAGGCACAGACAAATTTACCATGTTTATATTGCTGAAGCTGTGTTGTGCAACAAATCGACCTTTCATACATACATTCATGGCTTGTGTTGTAGAAGTTACTCACTATAGCTGGCTGTTCAGACACACGAAACTAGCGACCTGACAGAACCGATAGTCCTTGAACGTCGATATCCTGTGCAGCAAACCGTGCCGAGCCACCTGATTATTACGGAAACCCTATAGTTATGTCGGCACACGTCGAACTAATCGAGTTTCCGTACCCGGCAAACTTGTAGTCAGTTATAATAAGAAATTAGAAGCAGTCGAGATATGGTCGCCGCGAGGAATTGAGACCTTGACAGCCGATAATAAGGATAAATAGTAGTCTGATAATGATGACTGACCAATAGGAACTCGAACAGTACGAACCTTGATTGACTCTGGTCCAAAAGTTAGAGTAGCAGCAATGATTGTATTGGCTTAGAAGGGAAGTGTGAAGTGGGGTAACCGGAGTGTATATAGGATGGATCACTCCCAGGGGGTCGCGACCCTGCTCCACCAAGTCAAGGGTCAGCATGGGTAAGTGCTAGTTTAGCTATTTAATTTCTTTTTATTATTGCTAACCCTGATTTGTACCACTAACATTAGGAGTAAGTGATAGTCGGAACGTACGCGCCCACTGGGCGACTGCAACTTTTCCCTCGCGGGTACTACGGATTGTCAGTGTTAAAAAGGATCCGTTCCAGCATACCTTTTTCTTCTTGAAGGCTGATATCGTTTCGGATCAAATTTCGTTGGAGGCGGGCACTAAAATCTAGGAAATAAAAGTGGAGAAACACTCAGCAAGATCTGAGAACTTTAGGCCTAAGGCCCACACACCGCCTCATCTGAAGAATCAGTCAGCGACCTGAGTGGTTCTGGAAACTTTGTAAGATTTCTACTCTGCTTTACTATCTGGAACTATTGGAGATGAACTGAATAAACCTCGGCGATCGTACACTTTGCGGCTCCCGGCCTAGTCTACACAGCAGATGGTGGCTCTAGAGTCCTTGTCCTAGGGCCTCCGTGAGGACCATCGGAGGACAGACAAGACCAGAGCAAAACAAATCAAACATATTGTAGCCTTGACATCCAGCAAACCCATCTAACTAAGCTGAACCAACCTCCACTGAGCCAGAGGCACAGTCCCCGAAGTCTGGGTTTCCAAGAGGCTGGACAACTGTAATAACAGACCTGGCTAACACACCCTGGGTAAGCTTGATGTCCTGCCATTACCAATTTTATTTATCTATTTATTTATTAATCTTTAGGGTAGTCCCTTCAGTTATCACCAATAGTTTTACTCTGTGCTATGTTTGTATCTGGGTGTACAATAGTTGCAGACGCTGCTCTTGATCTCATCAATACGCTGGCAGTGTTGAGACAGCATTCTGCTCTGGATATTGAGGTGATTTGCCACACTTGAAGAGATCACCGCAGCCATGTGAAATGCTGAACATCTCTGGGTTGTTCTGTGGGAAAGAAATACATACATTGTTGTAAAGGTTCAACAGAAGAGACAATAGAACTAGAAAAAATAGATAAATTTTAGGTAGAGTTTTAGATCTCCTTACACTGACCAAGGCGACTTGCAACATGTAACTCAGTGAACACAGAGAAAGAGTGTGACCGATCAGGCCACCCCAGTGTTTTGTTCTCCCTTTCATTCGTAAAATCACATAAAAATATCCTCCACAGCCTTCCTTTTCCACACGAAAGCCAGCAATGATTATATCACAACAGCATTGACGAGACTTTCGGCCAAAACCTCAATTTCAATGCCAGAAAAGTTTCCCCACATACGGTCGTCATTACAACAAAAACACTTTCCCCTAGTATTTTCGAGCTTCAAGCTGTAACGGTATAATTTACTATAAATAACCGGCTTATCATCTTAACTACAAAATGTCTGCCAAGTCTTTTCTAGGCAAAGGTAAGTTAAAATACCTAAAATACAGAGACACATTCTGTCGTAGCAAATATCCAACCTTGCCTCACAAATGGCCGCCCTGCAATAACTGAATTCTACACAGAGCCGAAAGACTTCTTTTGTATCAGTGCGCGTAAACATCTGGAATTCCGCCTAACTTCAAATGAAAGACTAACGTATAGCTTACATCGTCAAAATTTAAACAGAACAGAATTAAAAGGTCAAGAACAAACAAAACAGTCTAACTTTTCGACATATTGATCGAAAATTCCCATTCTCGCCCGGACTATTTTATGGCGGCGCGTGTGGATATTCCGTCTGGGAGGGTGTTCGGTGGAGGCTGGATGATGACGTAAGAAGCGCACAAAGGTTTACTTGGGGTTTTTGGAAGCACCACGGAAAGAACCAAACAAATGGTTTTCTTTATTATAGCATCATTTCCCATTGATATGTAATGAGTGCAGATATGACACTGACTTGTTACAGCTACCACAGAGTTTAATTGGTTTTAGCCTGGATACAGCGTGTATTTTGTTAAAAAAAATGCTTTTTCTCGAATTTTCCCAAACTTTTGATTCTCTTTATATTGGATTGAATTTACAAAGTTTATCATGTGTATTTTGTACCTTTCTACAGAACCACGTCACCATTGGGTCTTCGCTCGGTATTCGTCCAAACCATGCTTGATGTCCAGTTTAAGCACAGTACTGTCCTGAATGGGTATACATTTTGTACCTCCACTTTGAAACGTTGGCGGAACACAGCCATTCTCACACCTGTGGGATCTATGGCATCTACCCTCCAGTTTTGATATTTGACTTGACAAGGCAAAGATTAACAATTTTTCAGACTTGTATATAATACGTGTAAATTATCATTTTCTTTCTCTGATGGTTACAACAGCATATGAAGTGTCATTGTAACCTTCAGAGAAAGAAAATGATGATTTACACGTAATTCAAAAATAATTTTCATGCACATGATGAATGAAATGATGACAATTCTTATTCTTTTGTCCAATATTGTTCTATTTGCTCAATTCTTTTTTTTTTAATGTTTTGATCTAATATAGGCCAGGGCCCCCTTCTTTTTATAAACTGTGAACGTTAAGAATTTATTACCTTTAATACAGGTCTACAGTAGATGACCTGGACAAAGAAGGGAAAATACAAGAGGCAAGTGACGCTAATGATCGTGTTGATATGATGGCCTTTTGGAAGCAGGTAGAGGAGAACGTCCTGGTAAGCATTCTCGTAACTTCTATGCTCACTGGTGCAAAAAAGAACAAACCTAAAGAAACACCAATCTGAAGAACCGTACACTCAATCTCAAGTGCGTGAGAGGAATGAATTGGAAGCTCCATCAACTTCAAAATCACCTGCAAAGTTGGACATAGCTACGCAAAAGAGAAGGGAACTCCAACATCAATAACAAGAACAAAAAAAAAAATCGCCACTCTAGAAGTTGGATGGAAAACAGTGAAGAGGTCAACAGAAATAGATGAGAAAAAGCTGAATAAGAATATGTGAATGATGGATGAAAAAGAGGCTCAAGTCAAGGAGAGAGGTCAAAATAAATGTGAAGAACTTGACTGAACAGGTGAAAAGAAGAGACAAAGCCAAGAGCAAATGGGAAGCAGAACAAAATGGCTGTTGGCTGAAATGTCTGGGCTGTTGGCTGAATGTGAACAGCGTTAAGAACAGCTGAAGAGGACAAAAGGAAGAAGAGAAGTCTCAGAGTATGCCTGCAGAAGTGTAGACAGAAGAAATCAAAACTTGAGGACAAGGTAAAGACATTCAAAACCGTAAATAAACATTGCCGAAACAAATCTCACAGCTTCGAGCACAGGTAGATGATTTAGAAACAATTTCCGGAAGAAGGTCTGGACTAAGTATATGAGTAGAGTTTACCTGCCAAACTTGGCAGATGACAGAGTCCAGGACCAGCCACCTGCAGGCAACCTGGACCAGTCACCTGCAGACGACCAGGACCAGCCACCTGCAGACGACCAGGACCCCTGGTACTCGCAGCGAGACATTTTGTGGACTGATTGTTGTTTTTTGTTGTTGTTGACTATAATGGCCGAGAAGGTGGGCATAAATTCAACACTTGACCATGGTTTTCCACATCAACGAAAAGTTCCTCTCAAACTGGCACGTGGGCCGCGAGTGAGTCAAACTGTGCACGCAACGGCGCAAGATGTTGTGCCAATTGTTGGTACGCTATACAACGTAAGCTTATCACATCTCCTAGTCACCAATAAGCTGCCTTCGTGACAACCGGGTTCGACAACTACAAAAAAGCAATTGAGAAGTTTGACATTCACACAGTGTCAGACGCAGAAACAGAAGCCGCCATGAAGTGCTCTGCAATTACCAGTCAATCCATTTCTACTCAGCTCAACTCGCAGATTGCAGGACAATAGCAACTCCATAGAAATGGCTTGCTGAAACATCTGACAGCCTTAAAAGGCTTGCTGTCATAGGCCATCTAGATAAGGCTGGGAATCTCTTTTGTATCGTTACTTATAATGAATGGTGATCCATAATCTTCAAGTAGTAGGTTTACATAATCCTAAAATATGGGTCAATGATGAATCTTTGGAGCGACAACGAAGAGTGCGAGCTGCGAGGGCATATTTCAAGCACTGGCCTCAAAACAGGAGACAGCAACCCAAAATGGTAAGAATAACTTGCACTTAAAGACACTAATATGAAGTGACAAGTGACTACACAATTCCACTTATGTCTTGGGGATAAAATTTGTATATGTACTAAATGATGCTGGAAAATACGTCAAAATGTTCTGAGGTAAGGACTAAAGTTGCAGTTGAACTTCTGACAGAATATACGTTGCCCAACATACTTAGAAATGGCAATCTTTACTAAATCTTTACTAAAGCTACACAGGATAATTCGTCATATCTTACATAATGTTTGCTTGACAATTGGAACATATACTTAGCATGTAGCCATGTGATCTTAGACTCTAGAATTAAACTTAAACAAAACCACTGATATTCATGTGATTTAAACTTTCAGATCAGGGAAGTGGGAGGTGGGCAGGCCAGCCATGCAGAAATGTTCTCTGCTGGCGAGGGGCAGCCAGGGTCTGTAGCTTTAGTAAATGTTTGCACTGCTGCAAACGCAGTCTACAAAAGTGCCAAAATGTCTCCCACAACATGCCTTATTTAAGGTAGTGTATTTCTATATCATACCCATTTGAAGAAGATACCAGGGAGTAGAGTAAGTTAATGGAGGAACTGAGAACAATAGTATCGAGCTGTTTCTCCCTTTAACAATGTACTAAGCTGTACATGTATATCTACTAGTTTCAGGTCATTTTGTACCTATCTTTGTATCGCCATCATCCACACCAAACGGACGACACTAATCAGTCCGAGCAGGATAGCGAAGACGAGCCGCACGCCGGTTTAGTACCATGTAAATATTTTCAGTATGTTCATTCGTGTACATCACGTGTAAACGTCATTTATATAAGAACCTCAAGTTTTCGAGGAATTGATATGTAAATGAGTTGTTAGTGATGGTTCCATGTCTCATAAAAGAGGTTCTTGGCAGAAATACTGGCTGTCCCATTGTTCGATGAAGCCAGACGGTTCTGTTCTCAGTTGTTCAGCACCAAACAGACTGTGGGCCACACCACTTCTTCAGCGGAGAACGACATCAGAGATGACTGATGCTATTGGAAGAGGGAATGTCTACACTGTCACCCCAGGAAGACGCCTGGTCGAAACATTCACAAATCCCGTCGCCAAGGGAATGAAGCGGATTACCGAAGAAAACTGGATCCAGAACTTCCTGCAGAAGGAAAGTGTTGAGGAGCAACATGCACAACAGTCCAACTCTGCTGATGTTGCTAACGATGACAGCATTGATGCCAATACAGACACACTCATGGATTTGTAAGGTTAGAAATCCTTTTTTATCATTTCAGCAGGTGGTTGTAGTGAAGGAACATGACACAATGGTGCAGGCTTGGTGAGGTGGAGTATGACAGTGTGGGTTGATGAGGCATTCATTCCCTGGTGGGTGAACTTTCTAAAGCAGGAAGTACGTACGCCACACTGCAAGGTCGTCTGTTTACCCTGTGGGGCCTATAAGTTGCTGGAGAACGGTCGACGTCTCTGCTACGAGCATGCTCCTGACTCTACTCACCTAACCCTGACCAGTAATAGACAGATGTACATGTGTTTACAGCTTTGTGCAGTCCTTGACAACAGACCAACTTCTTTCTTTGGCTAAGTATATTCCGGAAATCAAGCAACCATTTGTTGTCAAGGATTTGAAGTTTATGGAACTACCCTCCAGCTAGCCTGACTAAAATCAAGCCCCTAGCGGCCGGCCCTATAATTGCCGCCACCCGTAGGAGCTTGATGTCAGGTCCGTCTAAACCTCGCGGATATTGTCGGCAGTGGGCCTCCATATATGGTGCTAATGAGATGTAAAAGTCACGTGCGCGCGCCGCCGGCATGGCACCCAGCGGAGCCGGTTGCTACGGGCCTGTCGGTCGCTACGCAATGATGGATGTCGGCCGCCCTTTGATGTACCAGAAAGTTTCGTGCGGAAGGCGTGGCTATCCGCTCGCGAAGAGGATATCTGGCTGTCATTTTCCCAAGTTTCTTCATCTTCGCGCCAGAAAATGGCGCACACGACGGGGACGCCAAGAAAAGAGTGCGAAGACATCGTTCTCAGCGGTATTCCTGACAACGAATGTGCAAACTGTGGCAAAATTTTCGACGAGAATACTCGTAAGAAGCGTAGGAACATTTTTGGAAAAGATGCAGACGTGGAAAAAGCAGAAACTACGATAAAAGAAGTCGTCGAAAGTTTTACAGGCGTAAACATCGTGTCACAATCATATCAACCCAGCGTCTTCGTCTGCGCCGAGTGTTTTACGGTGATAAAGTCGTTTGCACTCGCTAACAAACGATGTATGGACGCAAGGGAAAAATTCCAGGATCGTGGAAAAAACGGGTTTCTCGCGCGTCGCCAGAAGAGAACCCGCTCAACGCCAGGCACTCCTGGCAAGGTGACGAAGCGACGGAGACAGTTATTCTCACCAGGAACGACGCCTCGGAAGTCATCAACAAGTCCTTCCACATTCAAAGTAAGTAACTTGGCGCCTTTTTTGCAGCTGTAAATTTTTTCTGGGGCTTCGATATCGAAAAAAAAAAGTATCGTTCGAACGTTGTATCTATAGTTCTTACTAGGGACATGTTCTGGCATGTATTTGTGTAGCGGTACTGAATTAACATGATGATGGTTGAAATCAACACATGACAGGTTCGAATTAACATATTGTATGGAAGTGAAAATATGTGTATACTCGACTGTATTGTAATGAATTCACTGTGCTGTTCTCGTTCTCGCTAGCCCTTGATAATAGTTGTGTAGCCCTGGTTGTATTTCGTTCTATACACAGCCAAATAAATAGACCAAGTCAAATGAATACAACCTACCTTCCAAGCAGAGGTTTGGCGCCGGCTGTTTTGACGTGTTATGCGTTCTTGTCCGGTCGGGCTTTCAGTTTTGACTCTACAGTTTTAATATCCCCTAATCATACAATGTTCCAGGGAATAATACAGTACTTTGTTCAGGTTTAGTCGTGCTGTGTGTTAAAATTTTTATTATGTCTGAAAAAGTAATGGTACACACTACTGTATGGGCATTGAGCCTTCAATTTTTTAAAGAAAAGATACCAACAGTACAACACTCATGATATGCCCTAATTTGTTGAAACATTTTGTCGAAATCTTATGCAAACCCTTATTGTTTTATCATTTAATTAGTAATGAGGATGTTAAGATTTAATCTATTTTGTACTACATGTAATGGTCATTGTCAGACTTAAAGAATGCAGAAACATTTTAAATTAGATTAAGTCTTGTACAGAAGATTGACAGCGGTTGCTTTAAGATTGAAAACCAAGTCATGAAGGTAAAAGAAATCAGTAGAATGCAGCTGTAAAAATAGTGCAGGCACTACGGGTAATTAATAATCACACGGTACTTATATGATGACAATACCTAATTTTCAGTAGTTGTCTCTTTTACCTGGCATTTTTTTTCTTACGTGACCTTAATGACAACAACTTTCTTTCTTCTGACAGGTTTCTCTAGAGAACAAGATCAGGAATATTGGACCACAGATGACAAGTATTGTGAAGCCTCTGCTGGATTACAAGTATTCCACTGTTGCAAATGCTGTGTGCAAACATGAGAAGATAAAACCGTTCATCTTAACCAATGTCCTCTCTGTGCTCAATAAAGAAGCACAAGCCATATGCTCACCGGCCCAGCCATCAATCCTTCGCAGTTCAACACTAGCAGGTTTTAATATCTCAAACATAACAAAGGAACTGGAAGACAGAGCTCCAACCATCACAAGAGTACTACGGGTCATCTCAAGCCCTACAAATGAGACAGTCAGAACAAGGAACGTGCTTGGCACTGTAAGAACAAGGAAACCATCTAGAAAGGCTGGCAGTAAGGCACTATCTTGCATCAAAAGAAAGGTGACTGTCATCCAGCGACAGCAGCTGAGAAAAAAACAACAGGCACGACGGCAGCCAATAATAGCCACATCAGCAGCTGCTCTATTCCGCGCGAGAAATAGGGCCATGTCTGCCATGCAGACTTGTTTAGGCATTAGCCTCTTCAAGTGTCATGCATCAGCTGCACTGTATAAGAGGATGAAGTCTTGTGGAGTAACAGTCAGCCACAAACAAACCTTGAGAGCAGTTGACCAACTGTCTAAGAACCATGACCAGGAGGTCCACAGGTGGAAGAAAGAGCTGGAGACTCCTGTCAGCCCTGTCCAGCAAGGAGAGACTCCGGTCAGCCATGTCCAGCAAGGAGAGACTCCGGTCAGCTATGTCCAGCGAGGAGAGACTCCGGTCAGCCATGTCCAGCAAGGAGAGACTCCGGTCAGCTATGTCAAGCAAGGAGAGACTCCGGTCAGCTTTGTCCAGCGGGGAGAGACTCCGGTCAGCCATGTCCAGCGAGGAGAGACTCCGGTCAGCCATGACCAGCAAGGAGAGACTCCGGTCAGCTATGTCCAGCGAGGAGAGACTCCGGTCAGCCATATCCAGCAAGGAGAGACTCCGGTCAGCTATGTCCAGCAAGGAGAGACTCCTGTCAGCTTTTTCCAGTGGGGAGAGACTCCGGTCAGCTATGTCCAGGGAGGAGAGACTCCGGTCAGCCATGTCAAGCGAGGAGAGACTCCGGTCAGCCATGTCCAGCAAGGAGGGACTCCTGTCAGCTTTTTCCAGCGGGGAGAGACTCCGGTCAGCCATGTCCAGCAAGGAGAGACTCCGGTCAGCTTTGTCCAGCGGGGAGAGACTCCGGTCAGCCATGTCCAGCGAGGAGAGACTCCGGTCAGCTTTGTCCAGCGGGGAGAGACTCCGGTCAGCTATGTCCAGCGGGGAGAGACTCTGGTCAGCCATGTCCAGCGAGGAGAGACTCCGGTCAGCTATGTCCAGCAAGGAGAGACTCAGGTCAGCTATGTCCAGCGAGGAGAGACTCCGGTCAGCTATGTCCAGCGGGGAGAGACTCCGGTCAGCTTTGACCAGCAAGGAGAGACCAAATATTTGATCGTCTCTTCCTGAAGCGGCTTCAGGGGCCAGGGACTCCCAAAGTCCGCACACACTGTCTGCAGGACGTTCCGAAACTCTGGTGTTGTGCTGTCCGTCGCCATTTTTCTGAGAACTGCACGCGGGGGATCGATCAAGTTTCCTGTCCCCGCCTACTACTCCGCCCGGCCTGGCGCCGCGGATCACGTGATGGCTGGGCGGTTACCATAGTAATTCCTATCCTGGCTTCCTATTGGTGACTCCAGAAACTGGAATGGTCCGCGCGGCTTAGAAGTGTTCTGCCACAAGCTCTCGGGGGGAGGGGGTCATTAAGCCCAGCCGGCGAGAGCTTGTGTAAACACAGGCTACCCTCCAGCAAGCTACATTTATACGCCATCACAAGACAGGATTACATAGGTGGGTACTACGTACTAATAATCTCCCTAATCTAAATGCAGTAGTTTTGAAGAGGTAAATATTGCCAAGGTGTGACACTAAATTTCACTTAACTTTCTTACCAATCCCCCGTTATGCCATATCTTTACCAACCCTTCATTTACTGAAGACCACACATGCCGCATGTTTTCTTCTGCACTGTTCCATTACCAGACCGCTCTTAAGTGCTGAACCGTTTTGGACACAGCACACCATTTTCCAACAGACAACCTAAAGGTCAGTGTGCACAAAAATGCTGTCAGTCTTCAGAATGGATAGGGAGAATCAATGAATCATTGTGCGGTTGGTCTTGGAGCCAGAGAGCTGGGTGGCTGTCGAGAACATCGCCCTTAGCGCTGAACTTTAACTTCTTTAATGATATCATTTCCATGATGACAAACAAGCCCACAAAAAGATTACCTCTCTTTCAGGTTTACTGACGATAGGAGTGAGCACGTCACCATCCAGTACAAGATGTGGTCAACCGACACTGTGTGGCGACCATCCTCAACGGACCCAGATCTCCAACTATTCAAGGAAGTTGATGGCAAGCAGCAGATACCAACCGGGCAGCCATCCTTTGTGGGGCCACACTTCGAGGAAGAATACCTGAAGAAGTTAAAATCATCAATCGAAAAAAAGAGGGACCATCTCAACCACCAGCAGTGGCAGGATCAGGAGGGGCAGACATCTTTAGATAGTCCAACAGCTATTGACCAACAATCCACACCTCCATCCTCTGGCTGGTTTCTCCACAACCTCCGTCCATTTCAGCATTTGCCACCTGCTCCACCAGCATTAGATGAAGGGCAGAGGACAGCACTGCAGAGGCTGCTAAACAAGGAGTTCAACTGTCCTCTCCAGGCGGGTGGCCCGCAGCAGCTGCCAGCCCAGGTCCAGGCCCCAGGACAGGCGGCAGGGCAGCAGCAGCCACCAGCGCCGCAACAGGTTCCCGGTCAGGCTGCAATGTTACAGGGGGCAGCAGCGGCGGCTGCGGTTCCGCAGCAGCCAGTTGAGGCAGCCCAGGTTCCACCCCAGACAGTGCAGGGAGCGCAACAGGTTTAATTTCAATCGTTCTGATCCTTACGTTATGGGAAGGTGATTAGTAAATGTTTAGGGGAATTTGCCGAATGTAGAACACGATAATGACCCTAACTAGTGTTTGCATCTCTCTCAGATTGGACAACAACAAGGTGCCGGGCGGTAGCAGGCCAAGCAGCACCTCAAGCGCAGCAGGCCGGATTAAATGCTCAACAGGTGAGCGCAGTTTTGTTTACGAAATAAAAGGGACGGAATATGGTCCGGTAATTAGTTAAAGTGGTCGCTCTCCAATTTTGGGGAAGCGGGTATGGGCTTCAGTAAGGCCTGATGATTTTATATGAATTAATTTCCATAGTGAGTAGTCTGCCCACCCAATAATAAAAATAATGATTGCTTACAAGGAAGGGAAGGCATTTATCTACTACACCAGTGGCTGAATGGATAAGATCTACTCTAGTAAGCAAGGTGGCTACATCTTCTTCCTAGCAAAGTGTAGGCTATCGGCAAGGGTCAACGACCTACCCCGTAATACACGGGTGTGCTACCACATGGGTGTGCTGCCACCCTACTGGCACAGTCAAGAAAACCTGCTGCTCACTATACAGCTGGGTGAGTTAACAAATGAATTGCATATTGTCTGTCATTAAAACTTTACTAGAAGATTTACTTCTAAATACAAAAAGTTCCTGCTCTACACATCTATGTTAGCTTTTTACTGTGTGTTTAACACTGTTTGTGTCCAGGTCTGGGCAGACATGTGATCACATTGCAGCGCTGCTGTTCAAGGTTAAAGTAACAATTCGAACCAACCTGGTGAACCTTGCATGTACTTGCCAGTAGAACACTGTCCCAAGAAAAACCGTCAAGCCCTCCAGAGCCAAAGACGTGTTTCAAAAATGACACTTTTGGCAGTTCGGCAGCTCTAAAACCACCCACAAGTTGAGGACGACTGACCTAAAGCTGAAAAATGTGTAGCACAAGCGGCAAGCCATTTGTTAGCGGCGGTCGAATAATACGTTATAAACCACGAATAAAAAAAACAATATTAATTATTGACCACACCCGGACACATACTGTACATACATACATACATAACGTTATATTAAGGACAGATCCTGTGACCAAAAAAAAAGTTTTTAGACTGATGTTTTCACCGGAACGGGCTGTCTATTCCACAGATGTGCAAGTAACACAAGTTTCTTGCAACTGCTCATTTTCAATTGATACAACAGCAAAGTCGGTAGCGAGTATCAAAGACAGGAAGAAAAAAAACGCTGCTATTTATAGAAAGCAATAAAAACACTTAACAGAAACAGCACCGAAGAGGGCACGGAACAAAAAAAACATGGAGCTCACTGGGAAATGTTGAGGTAAAAGGAGATATTGAGATGGAAGAAGCAGAATGGGGGCTGGATTTATGCATTTAGATTAAGTGAAACAGGAATGTCAAAGACTTTGGTTAACGGTTAACGATAGAAGCCAAGTATGTTGAGTCGGTGTCTTCCTTTAGGAACACCATGGGAGATGGGCGCCGCAAGTCAGAAACGTTTCAACCAGCAGTATTGACAAGAAATTCTTCCAAATGTGCAAAAGACCTGGGAGACTCTGACCACGCAGGAACAGGACAATTTGTCAAAAATGAATCATATGTATTGCAATATCCATGCACTTATTGGATTTGCAACATATGCAGATGCAGCCCTTACTGAGCTGGAAACAAAATTGTGGCGGGCGTGGCGAGTTCCAAGACAAGAGTGGAAAGTACACTTGGCCCCTGAAAGACTTCCGGGATAGTTTTCGCTGTAAGTTGTAACAAAACGGATATCCAAGACGAGAGCTATAAAAGAATCCCTCAATGACATGTCAAAGGGGCTTCCAAAGTTGTACAAATTTATATCCGCTGACTGATGATAAAATTTGACGTCTTGTCTGTGAGAATATCTTTCAGAATCCGGCAGAGGTGACCAAAGCGAAGTTTGCCACGCACATCGAGGTGGCAGTCGCCACACCTGACGTTTTCGCCCTTGTCAATGAGGTGGCTGAGAAATACAAGATGGGTGGCATTGTGGGCAGTCGCCACAAGCAAGTGGTCAAACAAGCCCTGTTGAATACACTGTTTAGTAGTTTTAAAAAAAGTAGAACTCAGTTTCCATGATGGAGGATACCAAAAACTTATACAGCTGATCCACTGTTCCTTGAATCATGTGTATGGAGAGCATACGGTATACTGACGTTATAGTAGAGGTGTGTTCGTTCCTCTTCAAAGACTGGTGTCTGTCTGATACATATTCAATTTTTGTTAACTTTGTGACACAGGTGGCTCCCTTTGCTCGATGGACCACATGGAGATCTACATGACACAAGTCTCACCCTCAACGTCTTGACAGATATATGTACGGGCACCGACTCCAGAAACTCCTTTGGATTTGAGGACTGATTCCAGATACGCAGTTTGACTGATTAAAGAACTGGTGTTTATGTGATTTCCGCATTCGATTTTCAGCCCACGTTTCTGTGTCTATTTTTTACATAGAGACTTTGATAAGGATTTCCCGTTTTAGTTGTGATGTTGTATACACGTTTTGTTATGTTACGGTATAAGAGTTTTGTTGTTTATATGAAGTTGTTGTATGAAGTTAAAATACGTCTCTATCCTATTGACATTTTGTTGGCGTTTAGAAACTGTCTTGTTACTATTTACGATGTTATGAAAATTATGCCTTTGTTTCATTGGTACAGTTTCATTCAACTCGCAAACAATGAGCAATCGTACTCTCCTTTTACAGACTCTTCAGTGTCCTCCTTGCCACACAGATCAAGTGTGCTTGCCAGGCAACTTGTGAAGGAAGGGTGGTCAGACAACCCTGTACCTGTCATCGGATAGGGATGGAACAACTACCCTCCAAGACATACTGAACGGATACTACAGAGAAAGTGTCAAGTTGCCTGTACTAAATGGTATGTCATCTTTTTGATGAAGGAGCTTTTAAATTTTAAAGTGGACAACGATGGGACCACCTGTCCTCCCCCACAGCAAAATGGCAAACAAAAGCCAGTAAGGTAACTTCAGGATTAAAAATGTTTTCTTAATAGAAAATAGTCCATATATCTGCATGCACTTCTTTGGCACTTTGACATTGGCCAAAATAATAAGTCACGGTTAAAAATAAATCATATTCTTAGAAAGGTAAATTGATAAGCTGCACAGGTTTGCGATGCAAAACGTTTTTGTGAAGACCAAGGGTGACCTAACCTATTAAAAGTTTTCTTCTTTGATATATTTCTACCTCTTGTACTTCCGTAACTTAAGGTGATTTGGGGTAAAGTGAGAGTCCTCAACTAGTGGTCTGCCATATAGCATATTTATTGGTATTGAGCATTTAAAGTGGAGTTACAAGTCTTCTATAGCCTTAGCTGATATTTCTATTGTGTAAGTAACAATTTAAGTACATGTATTAGATGGTGTATATTTCAACTTGGTACAGGCATTGAAGGTACTGCTCACTTTAAATAACTCCATAAATCAATTCCTTACAGGTCCAGAGATGGTCAACATGAAGAGTAGAAGGTACATGATTATGTACCAATTGCACAAATTAAGTTGTAAACAAATGTATAACATGTATCTACTTTTCTTCTGTTCTGACCAGTTGCAGGAAGAGCTGCTGAAGATGGGGGAGCTGGCTCTATTAAGGATCGAAGAAAACAGGGTGGCCAAACAGCTGCGCATTACCCCATACGTCATCGCACCTGACACAGATTCCAGCATCCAGCTGGAGAACCTCGAAGAACCCACGAGTCTCCTGACAAATGAGAAGGTGTGTCCTTTTGTTTGTATGTTTGCATTGCATACCCGATGAACTGCCTCATGACGCAGCACACCGTACCGGGTTTGGTGTGCTGGATTAAAGTACATTTTATCTGCTCATACATTGATCCGCTAACACAAGGAAGGACCCCCTACTCGTTTGACAAGTGTACCGGCTGCTTTAATGTGCTTGGCTGTACCCAAAGAAATTGGACTTCCATTTAATATCCTGTCCTAGCTGATTTATTAGCTAGCTGAAATTTTCACTACTTAAGACTGAAGTGTGGAAATGTGTGTGAGGTGCCTTTCCCCCTTAAAAACTGTCACAAGATCGGCGACATGGCGGGATTCGAACTCAGAACCTCTAGGTTCTGAGCAAAAATGCTGCAGTTAGATCATGTGGTGTAACTGCAGTCAACCGTCAGCGTAAAAATGACTATATTTTTGATATTCAACAAAACTTACAAGTGATTTTCGGCAGTTGTAAATTTAGCCAATGGAACAGGGATCTCGTCATATTCTACGTTTTATCCTCCTACAATGCTCTTTTGCAGTGATGCCAACAGCTCGGACTTCAGAGGTCGGAATGTACTGTCTGAAGCTTCACCCTTGCTGAATGTGAGGGTCAAGAGGTGGGGCACCATGTAACAGGCCTAAAGGACACCAGGATGAAAGTTTGACATGGGGAAAACAATTAAACTGAAATAGCACAATGAAAAGGACCTTGCGTACAAGATAAAATCAGTTGTTTTGTGACTATTTTTTTAGTGATTATAAAAGGCTGTATATTGAGGTCCATCACACAGAAACGGAAAAATCAAACCTCAAACAACTTGACGAAATGGGGACTACAGAAGTTGCTGGCAGGGAGATTGCGAAGAAGCTACTGGCAAACAAGGTCTTTATCAGCCACATAGTGACTGGTGGGGATAGCCACTTTTCAATGGTACAGAACGTTATGTTAAAATGAACCTTTGTAAAAGCCAAAGATCTCTCTGTGCGCAGTTACGAGCAGGGATATTACCATTGTACATTAAAACCGGAGGGTACCAAGCAATTCCTGAGGAAAATAGGATTTGCATAATGTGTAGTCTGGGTGAAGTAGAAAGTGAGGCAATACTGTAATTAATAACAGACCATTTGGAAGCCGGCAAGCGAGCGGTTACTTCTGACCCTGTTTCTAACCAGAGCGGCCACGGAAACAGCGCTTGTGGCGATGTCGGATGTCTTTAAATCTAACACATACGTACATGCTGGCCAATGATGCAAACTAATTCAAGAACGATTTTTCAATGGAAAAACAGGGAGAGAAGCCTCGGCAGACAGAGAATTCTGTTAGCCCAACAAGAAAAGCTGGCTTCATCCGCGCAGTCAAGCCCGTGACGGTGACTCCAAGGAAGAAACGCACCCATGGAGTCAGCCACCGACGAGGCAAAAACAACTGCCAAAAGCATCTCCTCAGTTGTAGGCATGGCAGCCAAATATGGTGTTTACTTTGGCCAAGTCTGTGACGAACCTAAACCCAATTCTGTCCGTTCCAACCGACCAATATTTGAATGTATCGGAGATGAAAATGACTCTTCCACTGTAAGCTTGTGCATAGCTGAAAGGCAGCGTCTTATTACGAAAGACAAGGTAATAAGAATTCATATAAGTGAAAGTGCGAAACGTGCACACTATCTAAGCTTCTTTAGTAATATGATAGATGAAAAGTGGGATAGGGCCCAGGGGGGTCTTGCTGGGGCAGGCTCCAGATTTTTGTGAAGCAGTGAGGGATGAGGCACTCCTAGTGGGCATGATGTAACCAAAAGTAGGTTCATACAGTATTTCATTACTTTGGGGATATCAGTTGTACCAGCTGCTGGAAAATAACGTCTATATGATGGATCTGCGTCTTGAACGCTACATTCAAAGAATAATCAACGAGGACGAGATTCATCGCAACCGCATTGAAGAAGATCAGCAAACAAGACTTCTTGAGCATTAGTGGAGATGGGTTTTGAAAGTAATTCTGCAACTATGGCGGCAAAGCAGACAGATGACCCGGAGGCTGCTATTGATTGGGTATTGGAGTAACCATTTAAGTAACCTAAAATGTCTCGCGTTTCTGTCCGCCCCGGGCAGTTTTCTCCATACTTCGTTTAAGCAACTGACATTCTGGTAAGATTTGCCGGTTTATATATTCTGACGGGCGCTGTTGCTTAGTATGTGGTGTCTTCCAAATTTACCTGTTTTCGGGGTGGGTCCTTAGTTATTTAGGGTGTCAGATTGACGATGTGTATTGTGAGGTGTTTGATGCATTGATGCCTCGTTTGTATTCCATGTACTTGTACCTTTGATCTTGAACAATGTTGTGTACCGTACGAAGTTCGAATAAAAGGAATGTAAACTTGAAACCTCATCTTGTTTGAGCCTTGGTTTTATGGTGAGAGCTGAGAGAAGTATAAATGCCAATTTCCTACCACTAGTTAGACCAGAGGTCCGTTATAGCACAGGAGCGGGTTAGCTCTGAAGTCTATTCGCTGACCTTGACCATGACCTCTATTTGTCTAGTTGCCACAATGTCAATGGAACATAGTCGCTGCCTGTGACCCCGTCGATCCCGAGATCCGGCCACCTTTATCCCCCTCGCCTATGAGCAGTATCGGTTACCCAACCACGCCACACCTCCGCCTCCCACAATCTCGATTCTCCCCCTCCGTCCCGTCCCTCCACTCCGCCACATGGTCCAGCTTGTGAAGGCGTACGTACCGAACAGTGGCTGTAGATCACGTTGTTTGAGCGATACATGAAGTACCACCTGTCCAGAATGACAAGTAGAAGCAGACCAACTACGTCTTCTATTGGAGCGCACAAGGTAACGGCACATATCTCACTGACTTGCGTGTATCATTTTAAGGCGGTGTTGGGTATCAACACCAGTAGCTTTCTGTCAGGTACAGTTGAAAAGCTTAATTTGTATATATTTTTCCATTCATCCCGGCCAGCCTAATTTGAATATAATCTGCCCCATGTTCCATTTATGTCTTTC